>NW_021471987.1:89911-310987 GCF_001605985.2 Dendrobium catenatum | reverse complement strand
CAATCGATCAATTTCGGGAAAATCAGAAATCGTACGAAAATCGGGCAGAGAAACGGCAGTCTGTCAAATTTACACAAAATCCTGCAAAAAGGCACAAATTCCAAATTTCTCCAAATTACAGTAGAATATCCACGACATCAATACAAGACTATTATTCTATAGAATTCAAATCAAATCACGTCCTGATATTTTTCTATTCGATTAAAATCACGTAGAATCAATTCCGCCGGTAAAATCGTCGCAGAAAATACTCAAATCGTGTACAATAGTCATGTCTATAACATACTAAAAGTTGTGCGGTGAAAGTTATGTCAAATCAAAATCATGTCCAAAATTCGACTACGAAAACACAAAATAATGCACAACTCAGTCAAAACTCAATATCTCTGAAAACAGAAATAGGATTCGGAGTCCTTACCACGAGATCTACACTTTTCCCAACAACGGTGTCGGACGAAAAGCGCTCCGCGGCCTCCGAAATCAAGCTTTTCCTCTTTTCCCTTTCTCTTTCTCTCTCCTCAAATCAGATATTTTGTTTTAAAATGATTTTCTCTCTCCTCAAAACGAGCTGATTTTCGTATATCATTAGGCTGATCGGCCCGGCCGATCGCAAGATCGTCCCAGGACGATCAGACCAAAATCATCGGCCTGGACGGTTCCCTGAACTATTTTCAGGACGGTATTTTGAACAGTACAGATCGTCCTGGACGATCTCACTATCGTCCCGGACGATCCTGGGAGGAAAATCCAAGTCAGAGAGGAACAGTAAGGGAGGTCTCACAATAGTGAAATAGATGGAGATATTATTAGCGAAAATCAAGTTGGATAGTTGAAGGGGAGGAATGCATCGAGTTTGTTGTATGATAGATAAGTCTCCCTCAAACTTAAGGGAAAATTTTATAAGATGTGGTGGAACTTGCAATGCTTTTATGGTGTTGAATGTTGTTTATTAAAAGTGAAGCATGATATTAAGTTAAGTGTTGCGAGATGAGGATGCTAAGGTGGATGAGTGACTTGACTCTTAGAGACAGAATAGAAAATGAGCATTTTCATGAAATGGTTAAAGTAGCTCCAGTGGAAGAGATAAGATTAGAGAGAGCCACCTTTGATAGTTGGTCACATATATGCTTATTTTTTATGGTTGAAGTGGAGGAATGCAACTTGCTTTTATGTGATAGAAAAGTTTCCCTCAAACTTAAGGGAAAATTCTATAAGAAGTGGTAAGACCTACACTGTTTTATGGGACAGAATGTTGGCCATTCAAAAAGTAGGATAATATTAAGTAAAGGGTTGTAGAGATGAGGATACTCAAGTGGATGTGTGGCTTTACTCTTAGAGGTAAGATACAAAATGAGCATATATATGAAATGGTTAGAGTAGCTCGAGTGGAAGATAAGATTAGAGAGAGTTTCCTTAGATAGTTTGGTCACATGTATGCTTATTTTTTGTGGTTGAAGTGAGGGAATGCATTGGGCTCATTATGTAATAGAAAAGTCTCCCACAAACTTAAGGGAAAATTGTATTGGATGGGGGTGAGGCCTGCAATGCTTTATAGTGCAAAATGTTGGGCATTAAAAGAGAAGCATAATATTATGTTAAGTATTATAGAGATGGGGATATTCATGCATGTGAAGTAACATTATTTATTTTTTAAAAATGAATACAAATCTTATTATTTGGTTGTACAATTCCTATAGTTATGGATATTTGAAACTATAGAAGTTGGATATATAACGGATTCTTACCTGGATGTAAGACGTTAACATATGAATTTTTGAATGGAGTGAATTGTTTTATTCTAGTCGGTTGTCAATTACCTTTCTTTTTATCAGAGGGAAGGGTTCATTGCCCATATTCTAAATATAAAAAATCATGCCTACCGCACACCAGATGATATTACAATTAATTTATATCGTAGAATATTGGTGCCAAAATATTGGTATTAGACTTCACATGGTGAGTATAAGCCTCATTTTGACTCTCATTGCGGTCCATCTGTAAGTTCTAGCATAATTGAGGAAGATAGAGTTAGGATGTTTGAGGGCTTAGTTTATGATGTAATTGGGCCACAATTTTAACAATATACAGAGGTGTCCCTGAATAAAAAGACACAAAACTTCTATGATTTGTTGCACGCTATGCAAAAACTAATTTGGAATGGATGCACTACTCAGTAAGAATTATATGTTAATGTGTAGATGTTAAGCATAAAGATAAAATATAATATACCAAAAAATGCTTTAATTAATTCATTTGCCTACTTTAGGAGACTAACTTGATAGATAATATAATTCTAATAGATTTATATCGAACTAAAAAATTAGTTTCTAAATCTAGTTTGGCAGCTATAAAAATAGATTACTATATTAAAGGGTGCATGTTATACTACGGGGATAATTTGTTAGAAATTGCATGTCATCATTATAATATTTCAAGATTCTGAGAAAAAAGAAGAAGGATATTCTCGTAAGTCGATTATTCTACTTACCCATCATCCATAGATTACAATATTTATATGCATCTATGAGCTCTACTACACATATGAGATGGCATAAGGAATACATCTCATAAGTATGAGTTCTAACACATCCATCAGAAGCAAAGATCAGGAAACACTTTGACCGTACACATCCTACCTTCACCTAGAACCAAGAAATGTAAGATTAGGTTTATGTGTAGATGATTTTACTCCATTTAGCCAATTTACTTCACCTTAGTCAAGCTGGCTCATATTACTAACTCCATATAATCTTCCACCATAGTTGTGTATGACTACATCCTACATGTTTCTGATACTTATCATTTCAGGCCCACATAATCCAAAGGCAAAGATAAATGTGTTTGTGACACCTTTAATCAATGACTTAAAATTATTGTGGTATGAAGGAGTTACTTCATATGATATCTTAACAAAATAAAATTTTATATTGAGGGTGGTGTTACTTTGGATAATTAGAAACTTCTCAATATATGGTATGCTTTCTAGTTGGATCACTACATGCAAGATAGCTTATCCATATTGCATAGAAAATAATAAATATTTTTGTTACAACTCGAGCTTCCAAATTTATGATTTTGGTGATAACAAATATTATTGATTATATCTTCATTTCTCCTAGTATTTATAGTACATATTTGTTTGTGTGTTGACTAAATTTTTTGGTACAACATACATTATACTTTGAAGATTCAAGGCTCAAGATTGGATAGAATAGGTTATATTTAAAGAGTGCAATTTTCACTTATTTATTTTAACTTTTTGAGTCAAATCCTATAAGGGTGTATGCTAGCCTGGTGATTGTACACACACACATGGGGAGGAGAAATAATTTTAAATATTTTAATTTTTTTATTAATTATACTATACGATCAATATTATACTAGATGATCTATTATTACATAAATTAATTAACATATTTTATTCATTTGGAAAAATATTTTTTGAAATATAACTAATTTTGCAGTACAAACAACACATCATACTAGACGATATGTTATAAATAGAAATTTCACCATTCTTTAAATTAGGTAAATTTTGACTTTAAAAAGTTGTTATATTCGTACTGTATGAACCTAATTGTATTATACAATAGTTAAAATATTATCTAATTTAATCCTATGAATAATCAATTGAATCTACTTAATTTTGATATGTTGATCGTACTGTATGAATTGGATCATACTGTATGATCAATATAGATGTTTTTTGTCGACCCATGTTTCATCCCAGATTAAGTGCATTTTGGTTGGACTAGTCATATCGTATGATCGGTCATTCATACTGATGATTGTACAAGACTAAAAGGTCAAATTTTGCACATCATATTAGATGATCCTAGGATCGTACTATAAAATCTTTGATGGCTGAATTGAATTTTTAAGGTTTTTCAAAGCCCTCTATTTAATCTTTCTCATAAGTCTTTATGAGAGTCTTTGGCATGCATTAAGTCTTCATTCTTCTAGTGAAAACTTGAAGAGAGAGCCTTAAAAGAGAGAGAGGAAAGGATAGAGTTTTAGAAAAAGAAGATCCTTTTGGGGTTCAAGGGAGTGTGAAGGGTGTTTCACATGGTTGCTCTAACAAGCTTGCATCTTACTACTATCGTATTCAAGATTTGTCTTGAGAGAAGTTTTGAGAAGAAGATCTCTTTTGTGTCAAAGGGCCCGACTACCACCTCACCAGGGAAGGTGAAAGTGATTCAAAATTCTCTATCTCACTAGGAGAGTGAAAAGGAGTCTAGGCTCTATGCCTCACTAGGAGGGTGAAAAAGAGTCAAGGTTCTTTACCCGTGAAAGGAGTACGGTCTTCTATCGCACCAGGTTGGTGAAAGAGAGTTTATAAAGGCTTCTCTACCTAGCTGTGCGGTAAAAAAGGAGAGACACTATAGTGATAGTGCAATACCTGAAGTGGGTGACTCTGGGGAGTGGACGTAAGTCATGGTTTGACAGAACCGCTATAAAATATGGTGTATTCTTTCTGATTTTATTTCCTGTATTTTATTTTTTCGCATTTTATTTTCTATTATAACTACTTGGTTGAAAATCTATAATTATATTATGTTAAGTTGATTAAATTATTATCAAAATCTTTATAACTTTTGATAAGTGTATTAGCTTTCACATCAAGTGATAGTATTGCTTATGTATTAGTATGCCTTAGGATCAATTTATTAACGTATAATGATCTTCATAAACATTTAAGTGGTATCAGAGGGGAATTCAAAAATAGAATTTTAGAAAACTTTTGATAAAATGATTAATGGCTAACTTTGGAAATTGTAACATTACATAAGGCTTTTCAATCAAGAGACCACCTTTATTTGAAAATATATATTTTTTTATTTTTAAAAAATTCACATGTTTTCTTTCTTATAATCAATTAATTATCGAATATAGCATATGATTCAAACTAGTTATTTTATACCATCACATGTTATTGATGGAGTCAAAACTGATATTTCTTTTTACTAAATGGAGTAGAATATAAGAAATTAATGCTCAATTGAATTTTAAATGCTTGAATTATTTTTTCTATGATTTGAATTCTAAAGATTGCATGAGAATCTCTATATTTACTATTGACAAGAAATTTTGAGATAAAATATGCATTACATATGAAGGTACAAGTGAAGTTCAGCAGTCCAAGTTAAATATTTTATTGCATGACTTTGAACTTTTTAGCATGAAATCTTATGAGACTATCTCATATATGTATGTTAGATTTACTCAGATAATAACATCTTTGCATGCCTTAAGTAAAGAAACTTCAAACTTTAAAAAAGGTTAACAAATTTTTACATTCTCTACTTGATAAATTTGATGTCAAATTCACGGCTATATATGAATCAAAATATTTGAATGCTTATTCTATTTACAATCTAATCGACTCACTCATTTCCTATGAGCAAAGTGTGAATTAAAGAGTTTTGGATGCAGGTTATGAGAAGACTATAGTGCTAAAAGTCAAATACATAGATGAATATGACTTAGTATATGATGAAAGTAAGGAGATAGTATTGATAACTAACAAATTCAAAAGTCTATTGAAGCAAAAGCATAAGCATCAACAAAAATAGTGCAAAGGTAAAAATGGTAAAAATGTTAAGGTTTCTTCTGATGTTATTTGCCATAGCAAGGAGCTGAGGGAGGATTTAGCATGTTCATTGTGTAAGAACAGTAGAAGGGAGTAGCATCTCCATTGGGCCTGGAGGTAGAAGAGGGGATATTATGTAAAGGTCATTCTCCACCTGGTAAGGGAGAAGGGTTTCTCTACTTGGGTAAGTGTCAAAGGAACATGAGTTAAGTGTAATATCTAAAGTGGACCATTAGGGAGTAGACGTATAACAATTTTATCAAACCATTATAATTTTGTTTTTGTATTCTTGCTTTCATGCACTTAGTCTCTTGCATTTACTTTCCTTCACTTTGAATTATTTAGTTAATCATTGGGAAAGTTGTGATTGAGAAAATTTTAATTGAATTCTTGGTTGAAAGATAAAAATAAAAGAAGGTTGATTATGTTTTAGGAGATTGAAAAAATTAAAATATATATTTCTTGTTTTTATTTTAAAAAATTTTCTTAAAGCTTTCACACATTTTTCTGCTTTGAATTTTAGTAAGAAAAGTTTTTAAAGTATCAACCCCCCCCCCCCCCCTCCACTTGGGTTTGTGATTCCCCACATGCAAAGAGTTGGTTGTAATCTTCAACTTCTATGAGTCATCCCCATGTGGGTGCTATCAAACTACATATCCTCCATGGTTTCATTTGTCTCAACTACATGAATAATTTCAAAACTTTTGTGGTAAGAATTTCTTCTTCTTCTTCTTTTTACTAAATTATCATTTCTCCATAATGTACTTGCCTCTATGTATGTAGAGGGTATCAAGGCCTATGAGTACCCCAAAAACATTATAGTCCGTAAAAGCATGATAGAATCCTTTGAGAGGATAAGCAAAAAGATGAAGTTGGGGCTTATTGAGGAGTTCACCAAGCCCACTAACAAGGAGAAGGGGCCACCTCCAAAGAAGGTGCACATTAGGAAGGGGGGGTCTACTCGGCTCATGAAGGCATCAGTCTCAAAGAGAGAGTTGAGGACCAAAAAGTTGTGACTACTACTCAAGAAGTAAAAATGAGGTGGCACTATGCCTCACAGCTAGGGATGTAATGATTAAAAAAGCAATGGAAAGGTCACGCTAGAGTCTAACCACTTGGCCCTCACCATAGTGATGCATAGCAATGAGAAGGAACCATAAGAGGAGAGGAGCAGCAATGATTCTACATTGGCTAGATGCAAATCTCAAGAGAACTTGGAGGACTTTGAGGAGGAGGTGGTGGAGGTTTATTGTGTCTCATGGTGCTATTTTGACTAGGGTTTCAATATCTTCAAACAGGCCATCAAAAACCACCTAGAGAGTTTTCCCATCAATGATTATGGGTTCTAAGTGATGAATGGAATGGGGTGAGCTTGGTAGTATTCATTTTTCTTAGCTTATCCCCATCCTCAGGCCTTTACAAAGGTTTATAGCTTGGAGAAACTTACTTAGAGTTCCAAATATTCCTAGAAGAAGAACACTCTATGAAGAACTTACAGCTAGATAAGATGAAGCAGATGGAGGACAAACTCGCTTGGACAAGGGAGGCTCTTTAGAGCAAGCTGGATAAGAAGAGGACTCTAAAGAACTCGACTATAGAGACAAAGAAAAAGGCTAAGGTGAAGACCACTGAGGCACTTATTGAGGTTAAATTTGTTGAGGATAAATGGACCTTCTTCATGATTGATGGGTAGTATGATGAAATCTTTATCAATCAATATAGAGCTAGAATCAAGTATTGTCTGAAGAAACTCACTTTGATGGGTGCACTCACCCCAATGTATCAAAATCTAGCTAAATTCTTTGAGCACTTCTCTATAGAAGAAGAAAGTAATAATACAGGTGCCACAAGTGATTGAGCCACACACGCCTATCTTTTTTAATAAAAAATAACCAAAGTGTGATTGTACATGTAATTCTTCAAAATTAAATTAAATTAAAATTTAATCTTAATATTCTCTTTATAATATACATGCATTGTTCAACATTTCTAAGTATAGGACTCGCTTATAAGCAATATGTGAATGCAATTACCATAATAATTACAGATTACTAAGGCATTCACTATTATATAATTATAGCCAAACAGTCAGGATGTATAAGGGTATTGGCCCGTGTAAGAAAATGACTTTCTAACAAATGCTCATAGGCCTTGAACTTGCCAATTTATATTTGTAATAACCAATTTAGGAAGTAAATTAAAAGATCTTTTGTAAAATAATAATAACTTATCAAACAAAGGCTCAATATTCATAAAATTCTAATAAAACTCATAAGTATTAAACCCGCCTTTTAGAGCATGCACACCTAGTGAGATTTCCTCATGCTTGAACTAAACATAAAAATAAAATCTAAATTTATAATAAGATAATGATTATGCCTGGGCTTGCCATAAGGGTAGCTATGTTAGGACTCAACGTGAGTTCCTATAGGACTTGAACTTGGCAATGTAGAAAAAGAATACCCTAAAGTGTTTGTTAGTGGGAATAAAATCATTTTTCTCAGCAAAGTGTGACCAATATTGTATGATTCCATTTTTTTGTTAATGAGTTTGCAAGATGACTATGACTCTTTATACAGCAACCTCATCGTTGGTATGTTGTATGTTATGTCTCCTTCAATGGGTCACGCCTTATGCTAGGATGTTAGCCTTTGTAAGGGTAACAACCTAAAGTCACCAGTTGTAGGGAATTCATAAGATACTCATTACAAATCTTATTATATAGAGGAGTTAGCTCATAGGGTTGATTGCTTAAATACTCACTATCTCCTTTAGTATGTAATCACTGAGACTCACCATCTATAGGGGACTTGCATGCTATTCATTGTGGAACTTATCACAAATGGGGGATTCATCCTATAGTAGATTTGCTATTTGTTGTAGAAACACGACAATTATATTTCAATTTTTTTGTGTACATGTTATGTATATTTGTGAGTTAGCTATTTTTTTTAGTTTTGATGTATGTTGGTTATTTTGTTTAAGTTATATAAATTTTTATGCCATCTTTCATTTTTTTTTCCTTTCTCTTTTTTTTTTTCTTACTGAGTTATCTTAAAAAAATAAGTGAGTAGGAATTTAAATATTAATAAGGAATGAATCTTGCATGAATGACAACTTTGCTTCCCATACGGGCTATGGCTCGCCTGCAAGTCCTTAAGCTCAGGAACCTCGACTCTCCTATAAGAAGTAATCAAATTTGTTTTTTAGCTTGAGTTTAGATGAGAACTTGGTTTGTTCCCATGTCAATCAGTCTCACTTGTTTATTACAAAGTCTAACATCTAATACTTGTGAGTTTTAATTCCCAGCTTATTGAGAGCTTGCCCATAGTTTGAATAGGTTGTCAAAGCACCTCAAGCAATTCTTGATTAATTAATTTACCATAGCAAGTTCCATGAGTGTTGAGCGACAATCCTATATGATAGAGTCCTTATTTTTTACCTGAGGGAAATGTGAGGTCTTATAGCATTTTTTTCATATTATGGCGAGTTTTCCATTTTTTTCTTTTTGGAAAACATGGAATTTAAGTTATTTACTTACATATATGCAATGGACTCACTCATAAACAATGTAAAAAGAAATATAAATGTATGAAATTTTACTCATTGTAAAATAAAAAAGTACAAATGAGACTTTCCTTATTTATAAAAGGTCTTCAAAACTATATGTCCTTGGAACCTTTTTTTCTAAAGCGATTTGTAATTGATAAGCATCTTAGATGGCTTGTACTTTGAAGATGTATGTTCCTTCCCATGAGGTCACCAACTTGCTTAAGATGGAGTAGTGAGTTTTAGCTTCATCTTCCTTCTTCAAGACTAGGTCATAAGGCTATAAGGTTTTCCCTTTGACATGCTAGTTATAATACTTTTTCATTCTTCTTTTAACCTCTTCTAATTTGCGGGCAACTTGTACTCATAGTTCCTTGTGGGCTTCTACTACAATTTTCAACTCTTCCAAATTAGCCACCTCACACTCATTGAATTTGCATTCTTTAAATGTTTCTTTGGCAATTACTCGGTGGCTATACTAGTTGAGTTCAACAGAAAGTAGCGTTTTAGCACCATGAGAAAGTAGGAATGGTGTTTGTTAGGTTGTTGAGGAAGGATTCATCCTTAGTGCCCACAATAATGAAGAAAGTGTCACCATCCATTTTCCCTTTACCCATTCTACCTTCTTCTTCAAAAGGTTAAGGATATACTTTTTAATAGCTTTAACTTTTCCATTGGTCTATGAGTGTTGTACTCAATCAAACTTCAGGTGAATGGCATAAAAGTGATAGATATCCTTTAATGTCTTATTTCACAAACTTTGACCCGTTATTTATGATAATGGTGAGAGGCACACCATATCTACAAATGATGTAAATCTATATGAAATTTCTCATAGTAATGGAGGTCATCCTAGAAAGTATTTTGGCTTTGATCCATTTGGTAAAATAGTCGACCATGACTAAAATAAAATTCCTCTACCTTATGAACTATGGGAATGGTCCTAATAAATCTATTCTCTATAGTATGAATAACTAAGGATTGTTGTTGGATGGAAACGTGTGAGAAGGCTACAACTATATGGGTTGACATGGGAACAAACCAAGTTCTCATCTAAACTCAAGCTAAAAAACAAATTTGATTACTTCTCATAGGAGAGTCGAGGTTCTTGAGCTTAAGGACTTGCGGGCGAGCCATAGCCTGTAAGGGAAGCAAAGTAGTCATTCATGCGAGGTTCATTCCTTATTAATACTTTTTCATTTAAATTCCTACTCACTTATTTTTTTAAGATAACTCATCAAGAAAAAAAAAAGAGAAAGGAAAAAAAAAATGGAAGATGACATACAAAATTATATAACTTAAATAAAATAACCAACATACATCAAAAAAAAAAAAAAGCTAACTCACAAATATACATAGCATGTACACCAAAAAATTAAAATATAATTGTCAAGTTTCTACAACAAATAACAAATCTACTATAGGATGAATCCCCCATTTGTGATAAGTTTCACAATGAGTAGCATGCAAGTCCCCTATAGATGGTGAGTCTTAGTGATTACATACTAAAGGAGATAGTGAGTATTTAAGCAATCAACCCTATGAGCTAAATCCTCTATACAATAAGATTTATAATGAGTAGCTAATGAATTCCCTACAACTGGTGACTTTAGGTTGTTACCCTTATAAAGGCTAACATCCTAGTATAAGGCGTGACCCATTGAAGGAGACATCGCATACAACATACCAACTATGAGGTTGCTGTATAAAGAGTCGTAGTCATCTTGCACACTCATTAACAAAAAAATGGAATCATAGAATATTGGTCACACTTTGCTGAGACAAATGATTTTATTCCCACTAACAAACACTTTAGGGTATCCTTTTTCTACATTGCCAAGTTCAAGTCCTATAGGAACTCACGTTGAGTCCTAACATTGCTACCCTTATGGAAAGCCCAGGCATAATCATTATCTTATTATAAATTTAGATTTTATTTTTATGTTTAGTTCAAGCATGAGGAAATCTCATTAGGTGTGCATGCTCTAAAAGGCGAGCTTAATACTTATGAGTTTTATTAGAATTTTACAAATATTGAGCCTATGTTTGATAAGTTATTATTATTTTACAAAAGATCTTTTAATTTACTTCCTGAATTGGTTATTAAAAATATAAATTGGCAAGTTCAAGGCCTATGAGCATTTGTTAGAAAGTCATTTTCTTACATGGACCAATACCCTTATACATCCTTACTGTTTGGCTATAATTATATACTAGTGAATGCCTTAGTAATTTATAATTATTATGGTAAGTGCATTCACATATTGCTTATAAGCGAGTCCTATACTTAGAAATTTTGAACGATGCTTGTATATTATAAAGAGAATATTAAGATTAAATTTTATTTTAATTTAATTTCATTTTGAAGAATTACATGTACAATCATACTTTGTGTTATTTTTTTATTAAAAAAGATAGGCATGTGTGGCTCAATCACTTCTGGCATCTGTATCATTACTCTCTTCTTCTATAAAGAAGTGCTCAAAGAATTTAGCTATATTTTGATACATTGGGGTGAGTGCACCCATCAAAGTGAGTTTCTTCAGACAATACTTGATTCTAGCTCTATATTTATTGGTAAAGATTTCATCATACTATCCATCAATCATGAAGAAGGTCCATATATTCTCAACAAATTTAACCTCAATAAGTGCCTCAGTGGCCTTCACCTCAGCCTTTTTCTTTGTCTCTACAGTCAAGTTCTTTAGAGTCCTCTTCTTATCCAACTTGCTCTAAGAGACTCCCTTGTCTGAGCGAGTTTGTCCTCCAGCTGCTTCATCCTATCTAACAGTAAGTCTTCTTAGAGTGTTCTTCTTCCAGGAATATTTGGAACTCTAAGTAAGTTACTCAAAGCTATGAACCTTTGTAAAGGCCCGATGATAGGGATAAGCTAGGAAAAATGAATCCTACCAAGCTCACCCCATTACATTGATCACTTAGAACCCATAATCATTGATGGGAAAACTCTCTAGGTGCTCTTTGATGTCTTGTTTAAAGCTATTTAAACCCTAATCAAAATAGCACCATGTGACACAATAAACCTCCACCACCTCCTCCTCAGAGTCCTCCAAGTTCTCTTAAGATTTGCATCTAGCCAATGTAGACTCATTGATGCTCCTCTCCTCTTATGGTTCCTTCCCATTGCTAGGCATCACTATGGTAAGGGCCAAGTGGTTAGGCTCTAGCGTGACCTTTCCCTTGATTTATTAATCATTACATCCCTAGTTGTGAGGAACAGTGCCACCTCATTTTTGCTTCTTGAGCAGTAGTCACAACTTTTTGGTCCTCAACTCTCTCTTTGAGACTGATGCCTTCATGAGCCGAGTAGACTCCCCCTTCCTAATGTGCACCTTCTTTGGAGGTGGCCCCTTCTTTTTATTGGTGGGCTTGGCGAACTCCTTAACAAGCCCCAACTTCATCTTCTCGCCTATCCTCAAAGGATTCTATAATGCTTTTGGAGTACTCATAGGCCTTGATGCCCTCTACATACATAGAGGAAACTATATCAAGGAGAATTGATAATTTAGTAAAAATAATAATAAGAAGAAATTCTTACCACAAAAGTTTTGAAATTATTCATGTAGTTGAGACAAATGAAACCATGGAGGATATGGAGTTTGAAAGCACCCACATGGGAATGACTCATAGAAGTTGAAGATTACAACCAACTCTTTGCATGTGGGGAATCACAAACCCAAGTGGAAGTGGTCGATGGGGATGCATAACTCAGCATCATATAATGTATTTAGGAGGTTGTCCTCATAACACTTGCATGTTGAAGTCACTGTGCATGAAGCAATAGCTGGAGTATGAGAGGTCAGTGTGCTCAATATTCACACATGACTCTGTGAAGTTGACGACTTGGGTGAATGTGGAACACAATTGTGTAGAGCAACCATGTGAGAAATAAGTGCACTCATAGGAGCAAAAACAAATATTAGGGAGAAAGATCATGAGATGAGGGATATGCCTTGGGTATTTATATACCTTTTACTATACATATATATTGAAGCACCCATATACATATTAAATTCACCAAATTTCATTTCCTCTCTTCATAAAATTTTAAGAGATTTGATGGTTATTTCTCACATGCTCAACAACTATCGCTAATTAAGTGTCTCACACACACTCGCCCATCATGTATTAAAATCTTATCTTCACAGCAACCATGGTGAATCATTCCTGTGTACATCAACTAACTCCTCATATGGCCTTACCCCCTTGCTCAACGTGATAAAATTCAAAGTCCAAAGTTGGTGCAGTTAATGTTCCAAATGTTACTTAACGATTGATCCTACTTTTCTTTGTAGGAGGGGTGGAAATAAGTATCTGAGCCACCTCTGTTAGCCAGACAATGCTATGCAAATCTCTAACCAATGAGATCCCAATCACCATGAACTCAACTCACCCTTGTTGAAATGCAACTTTCTTTGAGGCCTTCAAGCGAGGGCAAGGGATGTCTGCATGATTCATCTTCTTAGAACTCACAACTCACAAGATTTCAGGTCACACAAATAAAAGGGTAAATCTTCCTCAATATAAAATCTCAAATTATAGAAAATTGTGTGGAGTGTGTCAAATCATCATCATCAATGCGGCTCCACACAGTCATCAAGGCTAAAGTGAAAGCCTGGTAGTAAATTCTACATGTACTTTTTTATTTTATATATGGTAGTCACATTTAACACTTCATTCACTCATCCTTTTAACTGCTTGCCTTTCAAAGGGCTAAATGAATTGGGGAACTAAATGTATACTTGAATATGAATTTATAGGTATTTAATATGTAACTAGTAGGTTATGGAAAGAAACTTTCCCTTAAGAGGGCTTAGCATATGGAACTCATCAAACAAGATGCACTACTTGACTAAAATTCATAGAGGACTCACCTAGAGTAATCACTAGGCACAACTCACTTAGGCTTTCCAAAGGAGCTTGCCCTTTGTGAGGTGAACTGGGAATTTCTTATCAGGCTAATAACTTGCCACATACTTAGACCATTGCTTCAATTACTCACTTCTTTTTTGAGCGATCTCAAACAATAGCTTTCTTCTAGAGCAACCATCTTCTTCTTTCTCAACTATAGGAAATTGTCTACTCATAGAACCCTCAACCTACCTCTCCATGACCATCAAATTTACCATATCTGAAATTTCACTCACCCCTCTCTCGGGCAACCTGAGATCCCTCATATGATTTATTAGCAAGTCAACAAGTATGACAGTTACTGGTCCTCCTTTCATCAATACTTTCCATAGAACTCCCCCCTCTCTAGGGCAACTTGAGATCCCTCGTATGATTTATTAGCAAAGTCAACAAGTATGACAGTTACTAGTCCCCCTTTCATCAATACTTTCCATAGAACTCCCCCCATTCTCACTTGGCAATATTAAACTCACCCTTACACACTCAACATAACTAAGCTCACTAGAGATGAATCATAAATGCTTTATAACCCATGATCTCATTCAACTAATCAAGAGGAGACACATATTTAGGATAACATGTATTTTCTTACTTTTTTATACATTGTCTTTCCTATAGTCCTCATAACTTTATAAATATGGAGTGATGAGAATTTTTTGACTAATCTAGTGAACATTCTGCCAGGTTGAGACCTACAGCTTTTTGAGCATTCTGTAGCATTCTTCTCTACTCTTCACTCTTCATCCTCGCACGTCTCGGCTCACCAAATTGCCTTGCTATTAGAGTTGGATGTCATCCATGAATAAATTTGGATCCAACATTAAATCTTTATATGCTCATTAATCTTACTTTTTTGGAATGCCTCTGTTTTCCTAGTAATTGTGATGATTGGCTTTACTAAATATATAGTGTTTTAAGCCTTAACAAAAAAATAGTTACATCCGCTTAAGCCAAATAATTATGAACAAAAGGATTCCACCTTTATACTAATTCAATCGTAAGGGTTTATCTGGGTGTTAAAGTTGGGGAACAATTGGTCTCCTTATCACACTTGTAGTCCCAATTTTATATATTCTATTTGAAACAACTTATTTAAAATCTATTGTCTCAATCATAATTCGAGTTATGCACAAGAGTAAGAATTTTTAGGGCACAATTTTGAAATAATAATTTCAAAAACTAATTCTTATTAATTGTTTCGACTATCACAAAAATATTCATTAAACAACTTCAAAGAAAGTCTTATATTTTTTTATTTTATTATTAAAAGCTTTTTTTAAATTATATTTTTAAAAAATAATTAAGAAAAAAAGCCATTCAAACATACAAATGTTCTATTACCAAATAATAAAGAAGCTATAGCAAAGCAAGCCAGTATTACTTGGTGTCGGATCGACGAATTGTTCAAGTATTATTGGTTTGCCTTCTTTGAACGAACCGGTCCCTGGGACGATTGCAATTCGCAACCCTACTACCTCCAAGAGCTCGAGTAGAGGAGCAGACAGCGGGCGCTCTCCTCTCCGTATCTCTCCACCCTTGTGCCCAACTGCAGCGAGTTTCGGGGCATTTTCAACCCTCTTCTTCGCTTTGGAGAAGTTTTTAAACCTCCCCTCTGATCTGGATGCAAAGGAGTGAAACCCGGCGTTTTCACAGCAGGAGAAGCTTCGAAATCTGGTGCTGCTTTATCCCCCCTCCTAAAATATCTCTGCCGGTTTTCCTCTTCCCCACTCTTTATTTTTCATGCCATTGAAGGTAGGAGTTGTTCACCTCATATGGGGGAAAAAACTGTAGTGTATTCTCTTTCGTGCTTCTCGACCATGGGTTTCTCGCATGATATGTTCAGTTAGGTGAATGATAAGTGAGTCGGAAGGTGATGCTTTTCTTTGGTTTTCCTCTTTCTATGGTTCGAAGGGATCGATAGTTGCTGCAATGCTTGAGTTTCACGCTCCGAATTAAAGTTCTTGTAAAGGAATTACCTTACACTTCTTTTTTCAGATTTTAAATTAATGTGGTTAAAAGGCGTAATTCTGCTAGTGGGGTGCGAATCAGTTGTATCAATAGAACAATGCTGCGACATTACTCCACACTGAGTTTACTGCCTTCGTTTTGTTGGGCTGTTGCTGTTGGTAAAGCAGGTCATGAAGCTGCTTCTGGTAAAGTAGGTCATGAAGCTGTTTCGGGTAAAGTTCATTAGACGGTTACTGTGGGTGACCCACCTTGTGCTGGTTGATAAAATATGTGGTGTAGATGTACTCATGTTCTTTATAAAATATAAGAACATGTTTTTTTATGCTTGTGTTATTGCATGATAAATAGGGGTGTAATTGAGCCAATGGTTTCCTGAGACAGCTTGATCTCAGCTTGATTGGTGACTCATGAGCTGAGCTTGACAAGCCAAGGTAATGTTGAGATAGTCATGACTTGAATTGTCAGCTCATGAGTGAGCTCATTTTAAAATATTAGCCTAGAATTTACTTAAAAATATCCAATTCATGGGTAATTACAAAGTAATATAAAATCAAAAATTCTAGTTCTCTTTTGCTCTCCTAATATCTAATTAATTTCCGACCATTTCCTCTTTAGAGTCACATTCATCTTTGCTTGTTCATTAGAAGATGAGAAGAGTGGAACTCACATTGAGCTTGGTTGATTAGTGAAACCTCATGCTCAATTTTGGGGGCTTTCGAGCCCGACTTGATTGGCTAAACTTTTCAGGTTTAATGGCCCCAATGCCATTATTTTTCTAATATTTATATCCTTGTTAAGTTTAAATTATTCCTAAATTGTACCATCCATTTTTTAGTTAGCCTAATTAGCCTTTTGAAGCTTTTATTAAGCACTAAAATGATAACCTAATCATTGCTTAGTGATATTTTAATATTTTCTATTCTTTTAATTAGCTTTGTAGAAATTTGATAATATTTAATTAGTCCTATCTAAGCACTAATCAGCATATTAAACCCATTTAATCCTTAATTAAATCTCAGGTTTATATCCTAAGATTAATTACTATTTCATTTAATTGATCTTTGATTGGTTAATTATTTTAACTATAGTAATTTAACTATAATTTAATTCCATTTAGAAATTTGGCCTAACAAAAATGAAAGTTAAGTTTCTTGTCATTAATTGGTGACTTCCTACATGCTACATTTGATTGACTGAAACAAATTTAACTGGACTAACTGAAGTTTAATTTATATGAAATTAGTTACATCTACATGCTAATTAACCTAAAGACATCCTATTTAGCCTTAATTAGAAAGTAAGCTATTCCCTAATTTTAAATAACACCATTGTAACCTTGCACTTTCTTGATGCCTACATGAAGGGTGAACTTACTTGCGGAGCAGCTTTTCTATCTTCATGAGATTGCTAATGACTTTTATTTTGCACCAAATAGCATAGCACAACCAGATAACATCAGCAAACATGTTTCATGTGATTGTAGATCGGCTATTCTCAAATTGGAAACTACTGATGAAGGATGCATAATAATAAGGCTGCCATGCTCTTGGCCATGACACTTAAAATCAAATTATGATGTCTGAAACGCCTTTTCTTTAATTGCTGTTTGGAGCACAATTTGGCCATCTGTATCAATTATGTACCTTCCTTTTCACAAATCTTACATGTAGTAATCTTCTAATTCTGAGTCTTTACTTGCCTAGCTATGGCCTGGTAAATGTTAAGGATAGATTGGAATTTAGATCCTAAACTAAGAATTATGGGTTTTCTTTGAACTTCAACTTGAGTGCATGGTTTTTACATCATAACTTGCTTGAACTTGAATTACAATAGTGTGAAGCATTGTTGCCAGTTCTATCCTATATACCCATCAGCGAATATATGTTCTCATGGTCTTGGCCACATGTTAGTGTTTCACCCTCTTTTTGACATCAGCTAAAATTACAATTCTCGACTTCTTTCTCTTATAAGAAGCATGACGAGCTTGCTACTCAGATGTTCATCTAAACATGCATTAGCCTATAGACGGTCAGCTATATTATGTCATGGATTCAATGTGTTTCTATGCCCTTTTGTCATGCACTTGTCATTACAGTGGTTAGTAGAAAGATGCCATAGTGTGAATCGATACTTCTGTTTTTTGGTTTTCCTATGCCACCGAATTTGCTATCATGGTTGGTGGTGGCATCTTATGCATTAAAGGCTCTTACAATGCCACAAATATGATAAGATACACTCCTTGATTGATACCAGAATAGACTATGTGATAACGATGCTCTGCCATGGCTAGGTTAATTCTAGTTGGCTGCTCCAATTTTGGAAGTGATCATCAAGTTGTACACTTACAGCTAATGAAAATTTAGATGATCTTTGCTGGATATATTGACATTCTTACTGCCAGCAGGTTGTAATTATCACATTTCTTTTTTGTTGAACTTCATAATTAGATTGAAGAATGTTGCAGCAGACTGACATTACTTGGATGGAATTAGAACTGAAGTTGAGATCTAACACATTTATTTAATAGTTAGTTTTAAATTTGTGGTTGGCATATATCTGGTAAAAGCTTTGAATTGCGTAGGCATTAGCTAATTTTTACATTTTCGATGGTATGCCTGCCTCAAACAAGTTCTTGAGTGAAATTGACCTTGATTCCTTATTGTTAAGCAGTCGAGAAGTCCATTATCATCATGACATGGTCAAGTTAGACCCACTATAGTTTATGATAGTATGCTCATTGACTTCAGTATTCTTTTTTTGGAAACAATTGCCAATGTTGCCGTGTTCAAGCAAGCTATTTTTTTTGGCATCTATCATTGTTAAATGCATCTTACTTGGGTGACATCTTTCAATTGAATATTAAGAAGAATAGACTCATTGTATGATGAGGTTCAATCATGGTTTTATCCTTGAGCATGAGTATGCACATTTCATTCAACTTTCACCCAATGGTCTGCCATTGCAAGGTGTGGAAGTAAGAATATAATTGGGCTTTCATCAACCAAATCTTGAATGTTTAAATAGTTTTCTCAGTCATACTGATAATCAACCATCCATTTTATATTGAAAATTGATGAGGAGGTTGCATTAAAGGGGTTTCATGATTGGGTGCTGGATACATTGAGGATACTTTTTTTTTCATGCGAGAATCATTTTACTAATAAGACTTAAAATGGTGAATTGGCTTATCATTTGAAAATTTGTGTCTGACAATGCTAATTATTAGGCCTGAAGCTTGAAACTTATTTGATAATCATTTGATTTTAATTGACCCAAAATCAATTTGCTTCAAGTTGAGGATGACTCACTTGAAATAAATTCATGGCAACTCAAAATGACTAGATCTTTGTATATATATATATATATATATATATATTTGTGTCCCCATAGGCACATAGGTAAGTTTTAATGTAGCCAAAAAAAAATGTATAAAGAAAGAGGGGTTTAATTTCCTTTAAAGACAAGAAAAATATATGAGTAATGTGGAGATTCACTCACCCTAAATTATGGGGACCCGACTACCCATAATAAGAGGAGATTTACTCACACAAAGGGTACTCACTTGCCTATTAGGTTAGAGAATCGCTCACTCAAATATGATGAATCTCTCACTTTAAAATCCTTAGGTATTTTCTTGAAATCTTTCCATATGTATGCCTTTTATAACCTAAAAGTGAACTCTTGGCTAATTAATGCACTTTTGGAAGGGTGATGATTGGTTGCTAGGAAGTAAAATTTGAATGAGGTGAATGTGTGGTAAGTAGTGGTTGTGAAATACTATAACCATCCAATATATACTTCATTAATCTTCCTTTTATTGAAGAAAACTCAGCTTGAACTCACGAAGTATCTGTATCATCATGGTTCATCAAGCTTATGAAATTGCTTGAGTTGAAATATAGATAAATTTATTTTGATATCAATTTGATGTAGCCTATAAAAAAGGAAACTTCAATTGAATATAGAAAGAAAGAGGGATTTCATTTATTCCGAAAGAAAAATTACTTGAAGTTTTCACTCGCACAATATGTGGGATTTACTCATCATCGCTATCAATGATTTACTCTACAAATGGGAACTCACTTATCTATTAAATTGGGACCTTAAACCTTAAAAGTCTTAATTGTACTCATTTGTGCATTACATTGAGAAATTAATTACCCTGGAATCTCTCACTCTTTCCCCCTTATGTTCTCTCCCCAAACTCATCCATATCCATGCCTTTAAAGCATAGAAAAGGAACTGTTGGCCAATTTTATGTGGTTATTGGAAGGTGGATGGTTGTTGGAAAGTAAAATTGAATATGTGGATGATGGGTGGTAAGTAATGGTTGCAAATAAAAATTGAATGATGTGTATAATGGGTGGTAAGTAGCAGTTGGGAAGTATAATAACCATCAAATGTACAATTCATTAGAAAAAAAAAAATTAGTAAAGTTGAACATAGATTGGAAAAGGATTTTATCATCTTACCGGTAAAAAAAATTACATGAGATAAAGTGGGTAGTCATCCACCCATAATATTCAGGGAACCACTCATTATATTGAATAGTCGCTTACCCCAAAATGAGTAATCTTTTTCTCTCTCTTTTTCTTTCATTCTTATGCTCTCTCCCAAAATATTTCTATTTCTATGCCTTTCATATCCTAAAAAATAACTAGTCTAATAAAATGAGTTTGTTAGAAGGGGGATGATCTGTGGTTGGAAAGTAAATTTGAATTAGCTGAATGGTTGGTGGTTAGTGGTAGTTAATAAATACAATAACTAGTAAATGCAGACTTTATCAAATATTAGTATTTGTAAGTTTTATGTTGTTGATGTAGGCAAAGGGGGGTCAACTTAAACCCAAAATAAGTTGGTTTTGACTTCCCTTGAGCTTACTAGCTCAATAAATTTTGAGCTGGAATTTAGCTCATTTATGAGCTGATTTTTAGTTCATTTATTGAACTAAATGTTAGCTCATTATTAGTTAAGTTTTAGTTCATTAGTTATCTTAATTATGTAATTTTTATTTATAGTTTTTATGTCTTAAATTTAAGTTTGTCTCTTGGAATTCCAAAATGGCTTTTGGAATCCCAAGGTTGTTTGTTTTCCCGTGCCTTGGCTCCTTGGTTCCCAAGGTGGGCTACTGGTTTTCTGAGCTGGGGGCCTTTCCGTGCCTTTTGGCTCCTCGGTTCTGTGCGGGCCTCTTTGGTTCCGTGGCTGCTCCTTCGGTTCCCTGGCCGGGCTATTTTCCGGTGAAAAGCTGGGGGCTTTTCCGTGGTTGTGGTGCTTGGTTTCCTGTGGGAATTCAATTAAGTGTCTGTTTGTATTCCCCCTTTCATACCTATAAATATGAGGGGTTTTGTAATGTTTTAAAAAAGTGATATATGAATTTTTGAAAAGAAATCCTTGGGATTTTCTTGGAGGAGCTTGCGATCTTTGTCCACCTTCTTCTTCCACCTCTTTGAGGAGACTTGCGAGTTCTTCTCCACCTTTCTTCTCGGGCTTCTAATCTCTTTCGTCTCTCCGCAAGTTTACACCCCACCTGTATCCTTCTTCTCAAGTAAAGCAAGTTTAGGGTGCCTTTAATTTTTTATAGAGTCAAGTTTGTAAGAGTTCAAGTCCTATTTTGTAAGTCTTTTAATTTCTAAGTCTTTATTTTATTTGAAATGTAAGAGTTTGTTCGTTTTATTATGTAGGAGTCTTTTTCTTTTATCTAGTAAAGGTCTTACCCTACTCTTTGTGGGCAGAGATCCTCGGGTCCCCCATCCCCCGGATTTTTGCCCGCATCAGTTGTTATATATAGAATGCTTTTCTACACAATTACTTGGCTATTTATGCTTCAGATTTTCTTAAAAAGTCATTTATATTATCTATTTATTCTTCAGATTTTCTTAATAGTTTTTTATTTAATATTTGCATGCTTGCATGGCATGTGTATGTGGAAGGTTTTGATTATATTGTTATTTGTGGGTGAGGGGGATAAGTTAAGATGTATTCAGCCTTTTGGGTACTGGTGTGTTCTTAATTTTTTTTTTCTATGGAAGAGCTTCATAATATGATATTTGATTTTTGTCTGACTGATCATTCTCTTTGTGGTTATCAATTTACTTGGTTTAATAGTTTGATAGTTTGATGTTTGAAGGGTTGGATCTATCTTTTTTGCCTTTTGATTGGTCGACTTACTTTGATTGTTCTAGATTGGAACACCTTAGTTGGACTCTTGTGATCATGTTCCTCTATTACTAAGTGCCTATAAACTTTGTATATTTTGGTTATCTTCCATTCAGGTTGTTGAACATGCGGGCTAAACATCATGATTTTCTGTCTTTTGTGAATGTTTACAAATTTGCTTTTTTCATATAAAAATACCTTAACTTTTCTTAAATATAGAGCGCTGAAATTGTTTTAACTGTTGGAGCAGGGATCACCTATGTTCATGAAGATTTACTGTTAGCAGAGGAGGAATGGATGCCGCTTTTAGCACACAGATATTAACTGAGAAGCTATCTAAACTCAATAATTCTCAACAAAGCATTGAATGTATTCCTTATTGAGCTTGTTTCATGTTTGTATTGCTGTTGTTGATTTATTACGTAACAGCTTTCTGTTTTTCTAGGTTTGATAAGATTTAATTTGGCTATGTTTTCAACTAAACCTTGTGTGGATATATTTACTATTTGATGCTGTTAAATCCAATTAAATCTATCCATGTTAATAAAAATATTGTGATTATTTCGTGCAGTAATTTGAAAATTAAATTTTGGAAATAGCTCTTAGTAGATATTGGCTCTATTGTTTCATGTATGGTGAAAATCCTATTTTTACCACTACTATTTATTTTTAGGTATAGTTGCATCCACAATCTCATTCAGGAAAATTCTTTAGTCATCCTTGTTTTAACATTATGTATCCTTGGAATAAAGGCAGAGTATGTCAATGAAGTGGAATGATTTTAGTTCTAAATGTATTTCTTGCATCATCATAGGCTGATCAATGGAGTAGCTTTCTATGATCTTTGAGAACTTTAAGCATCTTATGTCATCTGCCATTAAATGCATTGCTTGTGTTGTCAGCAACTAATAATGTCCTTTGCTATTATTGTTTATATTGTTGTAGTAGCATATTTATTCACCTCTTTATTTTCTTCCCTGTTGTCCTCTTCCCACACCCTTCTTGTCAATCATGCCTTATGAAGTATGCTGTCGATGTCAAACATGTTTGGATACAAACATGACTCCGATACACCTCAACATGTGTGACACTTCAGAAATTATTTGAAAGTTTTTAACTGTGAACTTGGACTTGACACTTATCAGACACAGCAGGGCACACATAACCTGAAATAATGGAAATTAAAATCGAAACTTGCAAAGGAAATTATACTTGTAGTATTGTGTATGTTAGCTGCCCCAGCACTCCGCGATACGATCACATCTATGGATTTTCTTGCATTTCCACCTCTTCGGTTGAACGAAACCATCTTGCATCTCCCCTTTTTGACGAATGTTTTGCGTATCTACTTTTTTGGTGGTTGTTTGGCATCTCCACCTCTTCTTCTTTGAAGCCATACCATGCCCTTTAAAGTCATTCCATCAAAGCTGAAGCCAGGTCGTTCTCTTCAAAGTCCGTAATCCCATTCAGTTGAAGCTGTTTTGTGTTGTGACCTTTAAAACCATCTTCAACCCTAAACCCGTGCCCTCATGCTAGCTATCTCAGCCACCATTGAAATCTAGTTCATGCCATTCCATTTTTTCCATAACATTATAATGATGGAGTCAATGTTACTAAAACAAATAAATCTTCGCAAACAACACAGTTTCAACTTTGACACGGTATTAGGCATTATCTTGCTTTTTAAATATAATTTGAATGAGACCACGATGTTACGAAGATTTTTTTTGACTCAATTTATTTTTCATGCAATTTTGATTGTATTATAAATATATTAAGAAAGTATTATTATATATTAAGTAGTTTTAAGGACAACTTGAATATATAGGCTATATATTCATGGGCTTAGTTATTAGGTAGTTGGCAATTTTAATCATAAAAGTAGAATTAACTTGTAGATTTTTAAGTTTCTTTTATTATTTAATAGGATATGGACTTTTGAGATGAGTACTAATATGGTTGATAATAATCTCATAAAGGATGGGATAATCATTATGGGCATATGTTATCAAATTAAACAAATTAGGAGCAATTGGATCAGGAGGCCATATAGAATTTTAATGTAATTTCTGCTAAAAAAAAGGTTCAAAGGGACATTTTAGAGATAGATTTCACTTGGCCCAAAAAACTTGGGGAAGACATTTGATGATGCTTCAAAATAACGTCCACAGATTCAGGAAGTGCAAAATTAGATGCTGAAGTGAGCAAGACAAGAAGAACGCTGCATTTCAGAAGTTCCCCCTTCCTTCATTTGGGGCAAAATAAATTCATCCAATATTTGTAGCTCACAATTAAGTGAACATCTATTTAGCGTCCATATCTATGTCCCAAAAAATAGGAAAGCTTCGGGATCTATTGCTATTGAAAGAGTATTTAATTGCAAGTTAGAGATTATTTGCATGAAGAATCTCTTGTCTGTTCTTTTCATTTTATTTAGCAATAAATATTTATTACTTTAGTGCTTTCTCATGTGCAGCCAACAAAACACTTATTGGATATTTTCTTCTTGGTTATAATCTATTGAGGATAATATTGTTTCAAAAAGAATGAACAATTATTGAAAGAATGCTTGAACCAATCAAAGATGCCAATGTTTGATACTACGCAATCGAGTATTGAGATGTTTTCTTTTATTAAGGAAAGGTGCAAGCCTCAAGGCATTTCGAGGTGTAAGTGATGTAGAACGGAAACGCCGGCTTTGCTACGGAGAGAATCTTTTCTCCAAAATCTGAGGTTGTTCCTTGCAAAAACTGAAATAAATCTGGGTTTATCCCAGCTCACAAAATCTGAAATTTTCTTCAGGTTTTTATTCAAAACCTGAGAAAATTCTCGGGTAGGAGGATTGAATCATTCTAACAGCCAATCGTGGTCTTCCAAAGCGCTGGACAGCAAGACATCTTTGCTGGCATAAGTGGACAGCAGGCTGTATGGCTCAGGAACTCCAAACAGCAGCTATAAGAGGGCGTTGGACAGCAGCAGGAGGGTTCTGGCAGCAAGCTATATTGACTTTCCTTTGCTGGAATTCTCTGGCTGCAACCTTAGAAGGCAGAAAATTCCACGATAGGTGGAATTTGGAGAGTGATTTGTAAGGGGGGAATTAATGTGCAGGAATTGGAGAGTTTTGCCAGCAACGGAAAGGAAGAGTGACGGGAATTGAAATCAAGGAAAACACTTTTTTTTTTTGGCCAGGTGGGAGTTACGGGATTGACGAGTTGAATTAGAGAATTAACTCCTAAATTCACTCTCAGTTTTGGAAAGTTATGAATGGCCTTAGGCTTTGGAAATGGATTTCAAAATCAATTTAATAAAGGAGAGGAGGCCGGCTGTATCTGGAGCTGAAGGTGGAAATTCTTTCTTAATTCCCATGGCAGTTTTTTTTAGGAAAGAACTAACGTTTGGCCCGTTGAAAATTTCAGCTGCTATTATTTTGGGTTTCCAAAGGTGGATGATAGGGAACAATTAAGACTTCTTAATTTGGGTTTAAAAGGATTAGGAAAGAAAATAATTCACTCCATTTGAATTTTGAAATTTCAAAAATCTGAAATTTAATTTCAGTTTTGATTGAAATTGGGGGGAAATTCTGAGATTTTATTTTAGAATTGATGACATAATGAAATGCCTAATTATTAAGAATGAATTAAGCAATAAATAAATTTGAATTTTGAATTCAAATTCATCGTTAACTTAATCCCTCCAATTTAGGAACGACAATTAATAATTGGGGCAAAGGGAAGGGAGGTGGTCGGCGGGTTGTGAAGAGGTGGCCGGCGGGTTGTGAAAAGGTGGCCGGCGGGATGGTGAAGAGGTGGCCGATGGCTTGGGTGGAGGATGGGGATGTCGACAAGGAGAAAATGAAAAGATAACGAAAAGAATAAAACCACGAACCCGGCCGTCTCCAAGGTTGGTGGGTGATCCGATTGCCCTTCTCCAAGGGACTTCAAATCACGAGCCCGAACCCATCCTGCGGCTGGTGACAACTTCGATTCCACCCATAGGAATCTCACAAACGCTCTCTCACAAGAAGAGCACAAGTGTGAAAAAAAAACAAAAATTTCATATTCATTAACCATCCCATTACAATAGATTAAGGCCTTATATATAGGCCATAACATGAGAAAATCAAAATTACAAAAATGCCCTTGGGCCAAGACACTCACATAAACTATCCTAGGGGTAAAATAGGAAAATACATAAAACAAGAGCTAAAATTCAGAAAATAATACATAAATGAAAATTTAAATAATGGCCGTCGATTTACGACGCCGCCTGTGATAGATGCGCCAAATCTTCGTATTGATGTCCGCATCAGTAAGCTTCAAAATTAAGCCATTAACTTAATTAAAATATAAAATAATAAATACTGTACTAATATTAAAGTAAGATGCTAAAATAAGAGAATGAAAAGTAAAAGTAAGCCACTAAAAGCAATATAAGGCAAAAAACAATGCTAACAAAAATTCTTATAGTTTAACATAAAAAAGTAATTTAATGTCATAATATATGAATTCAAAAGGCTCCCTTTTTCTTACCACGTAGAGGTCTTCATTACAATAATCATTATAATTAATTGCTTTCTCTTCTCCTTAATAATAAGAAAATAGGTGTTGGAGGAGAAGCAACAACGATATTGTAGTGACAACGATGACATGGCGTATCGTGTAGCTGTGAGTTTTTAGATTATTTGGTTCTTCTCAAATTCGAATCGGTTTAGGTATATTAAATATATTTAATTATGTATGCACTTACATATATGTGTATATGCGCGTGCGCACACATTAAAATTTAAAATGACCTAAACACTAATTTTTTAGGCTTATGCCTCTTCAAAATTAAACTATAATTGAGTTGTAGTGTATCTTGAGGTGTGCCTCACCCCATTGAGGTGGAGGCATACATCTTATTATCTTATTTTTCTTCTTTTTTTTAATTGTGTTAATGCAAGCCTTGAGGCGGGCTTCTGATTGCGCAATGTAAACCATGAAAGAGGCTTGAGAAGGGAGTTACTATTATTTGTGATGGTTGAATAGATGCACAAAGAAGACCCTTAATTAATTTCATGGCAATTATGGAATTTGGGCCTATGTTTATGAAGGCCATTAACTTCTGAAGAAGTGTATGAAGATAAGAAATTATTATAGGGTATGTTCCTATGAAGTGGTTCTAAGTAATCACACTGATATTGCAGTAGTTTGCGGAGCTGTAGGAATTCTGATTAAGACTCAGTAACCTCATTTTTTTGTACTCGTTGTGGTGTTCATACATTGAATCTTGCATTGAAGAGTATTTGTTTTCCAAAGAATATAGAATGTGACAAGAATGGAATTGGATTACAAACATAACATGCGATGCAAACTTCATTAATACATTCATCATTAATCATTCAATAAGATTGTAGTTTTTTGATGAATTTGTTATGTTAACATTTTGGTTATAGTTGAGATTCGTTTTGCTTCAACGATCATTTGCTTAGATGACCAAAACAATAAAACATGGATTGTAGACCATGAAAGTGACAAGTTGAGCATATATAGAGAGATGATGTAGATAAGGCTAAATTTGCAAAGCAGAAAATGTTGAATGATTTGTGGTGGGACAAAAACCACTTATTGCTTTTGTAGAGCCAATATATGATATATTAAGAGTGGCTAATACTGATGAGCCTTGTCTATACCTTATGTATTACATGTTCGATTCTATAATAAAAAAGGTGAAAGTCATTATATATCGACATGATGGAAAGGGTGATATTAAAGCTCCATCTTTATTGGATGGTGTATGGCATTCTTGTACAACGATGAAATAAAATCAATACTCTTCTTCATTCTTAGCTCACTCTCTCAATTCAAGTTGACTTGTAAAATTTTCATGAATATTTTCCTACCCCATTTTATAACCATGAATCCTACCTATTAGATGAAATCTTTTGTTGGGTATTATAACCATGTTTGAGAAAGTGAAGCTCCAAAGCGTGTTGCCCAACATAAATATATGAAGATATATTAAACAAGAATAAATGCTTAAAGATATATATTTTTTCAAATATTGAATAAAGATAAATGTTAATTTGTAGTTTGCGAACTTCTATGTATTTAGTGATGCTTTTGTTGATCACGACTCTATAGCTTTTAGAGGCACTATGAATGAAAATATTTGGTGGATGATTTATGGTGCTAGTTCCCCACGATTGTAAAATTTTTCTTTTAATTAGCTCAACCACATTCCCTTCCTATTTTAAAAGAATTTGTCATTCATACAATTTTATTAACTCACTTAAGAGGAACAAGATTATTCTTTTAGAGGGTAAATATTTAATATTTTTGCATACAAATCTTTGGCTTTTATTTGGGAGAAACCCAAAATATACTCAAGAGACACTAAATTGTGGGATATTGATGGGGATACATTAATTACAATGAATGACATTGGATACTTGAAGTTATTAATCTCTCTCTTGATGGCCATATTTGGAAACTATTTTTTTCTAAATTAAGATGAATGTGTCATTGAAGAGAGCACAAACTCCAATGCTAATGATGACCATAGGGTGGAGTATTTTAACTCCAATTAATTTCAATAGGGCATTGATATTATAATTTTTTATTTGTCACGAGCCGGCTCGGTTAGCTCGCAAGTGCGAGGCAGGAACTAATGTCGGACATGAGGAATTAATAAAAACTTTCACATTTCTCTATTAACATGTCTGCAAACATACACAAAATCATTCTCAACATGATGAAAGAGCCTCTAAAGAACTTCAAGTAAAATATTTTTCATTTCATTCATAAACTAAAGTTAACATATACATGAAGATTCAATACAAAAGGAAGTGTTCGAAACAGAACTAACTATCAAGGTTAACCTATACAACCATCTATACCAAAACATCAAAAACTCAAAAAGGAACCTGCCGCCCGTCGTCTCACTACGACGGTACGTGAGGGGAGGTCTATCCGCCATCTATCCTTTACCCGATCCTCCTGAAAAGTGTCCCACAACATGGGTGAGTCACAACTTAATAGGTAAATGCTTTTCAATTAAATTTCAGAAGACAAGGTAGAGAGGTAACATGTATGTAAATGCTTCTAGTATAGGAACAATAAATAAGTCATAACATTTAACTAGCATGCCTCTAAGTCATCAATTAAGCCTCTTTCCTTGGATAAACTTGCAACCAATATCATTGTACATTACATGGCTTGCTTTCATGATTCATGTGATGCTTCTTATGCATATCATATATTACATAATTTATAATCACCCATCTCGAAAGTATCATTTGTACTGATCAGGTACATTTTGTTTGGCCAATCATTTACAATTTGGTTCAAAAGAACCTCCTTTACCATTTGGCTCAAAAGAACATCCTTTACCATTGCTCAAAAGAGCTCATTTACCATTAATACTTCCGCGTCAACATACACATGCACATAATTCTTATATATTCATAAAAGAACTTTAGTATATCCTTCATGCATATGGTCTATTGTTCCATAAGATGCTACATGATTACATGGTTTCATGAGAAAGAGACATGAGCTAAGTACTTTCTTTAAGCATTACATGAGAAGGATATCATTGTATTACAACTATCATATGAGAAAAGCACTTGCATTGTAAACTAACACATAAAGAAAACATGTGCATTGTAGTAGGCATATGGTCATGTGTCTTTAAATCTTTCTTCATGAGCACATATATTTAAGCTAATCATAAGAGCATGTTGCATGACATTTAGGAGCGTGTTAGGATGTAGAAGAAAGACACAATTGCAATAATGTTAAGAATCTCATAACAATACAAGGACATGTGATGCTATCAAATATTTTGTACTTTTATTTTATATTGAACATTAGTATGTTTTTTTCGTTTTTTTAGCTATCCAATGATGGGAAAGCATCCAATGATCATGGTAGGTAGTGCTTGGGGCTTGGTAGACCTTTGGTTTGCTGGCTCGATTGGTCCTTGACTGCTGCTAGTTCACGGGTTGGCTTATGGTCCAAGGTTTTGGGGCCTATGGTGATGTGTGGAGGAGGTTAGTTCGTTGGAGTTGAGCTCATTTTCTTAGTTGCTAGCTCATTAATGATGAGCTAAAGTTTAGTAGCTCATTAATGTTCTAAAGGTAAGCTCATAAGTTGGATTCATTATTGGAGTGGTCTTTTCCCTTCTCCTCCCATTTTCTTCTTTAATATTTATCTTTGTCCCATGGGATTCCGTGGCTGTTTTTGGGCTTCCTGTGCTGGTTGTTTCCCGTGCCATGGCTCCCTGGTTTTCCGGTTGGCTGCTGGATTCCCGAGCTGGGTGGCCTTTTCGTGTCTTTTGGCTCCTCGGTTCTATGCGGGCCTCTTTGGTTCCCGTGGCTGCTTCTTCGGTTCCCTGGCTGGGCTGTTTTTTGAAAAATGCTTGAGGGAATTCCGTGACTTATGATGCTTGGGTTCTTGTGAAAATTCATTAAAGTGGCTATTTGTATTCCCCTTTCTTACCTATAAATATGAGATGTTTTGAGGGGTAGTAGTTGAATATTGAGAGCATTTTTGCTATTGACCTGCGGGTTATTGGAAAAGCTTGCGAGCTTGTTTCATTCTTCTTCCCTTCTCTCGAGGAAAGACTTGCGAGTGCTTTTCACCATTCGTCTTGGATTCTAATCTCTTTCGTCTCTCCGCAAATTCCACTCCATCTGTATCCTTCTTCTTGAGTTTTGGTGGTGTTTGTTGGCTAATTTGGGAGCATTTGCTGGAGGAGTTTGGATTGATCAGTTGGACTATCATGCAGTGGTGGACCATCGGTTTGCTAGCCCTAAAACACTTATTTTACTTAACCTACATTTCGATGTATGTGAGGAACCCGCTCTGACGGTTGTCTAAGGATAGCGTTGTTTTTATTTTCTTTGTTTCTTTGAATTCTCTTCTAGCTTTCTTCGTCGAATTTTTGATGTTATAGATGATTGCTACCATTTGAATCAAGTTTGGTTTTAGTTCTACTCTTTGTTCTGTTGTTCTTGGCTTTTCTAACTAGTGTGCTTACATCAACATGCTATCGTGGAAAGAAAAGAATTCTGAATTTAAAAGATTCACATTTTTCCTACCTTAACTTGCGCACCACTTCCAATTGTCCGATCAAATCCTTTCCTCCACACGTTCAATATCTAAAAGAGACATACACAACGTGTTATATTGTGTAAATATAACTAGTCTCCATAAAAACTTCTTAAATCCTTAATCTATGCTAAAAAAGAGTTCAACCTTATGTCATGTCTAAGTTTTCAAATTAAACCCCTCCCACCATTCATGATATCTCTCATTCCTATTCTCTCTCAATTAGGATTTAGTCAAAATATTAGTTTTGATGCATGCAACATCTCTCCCTACACTCAAAAACACTCAAAATATAATTAAAATACAATTAATTTTCGGATTAAATTAAAATCAAAATTATGAAAAACTTATATTTCATGTAAAAGCCCTACATTAGTCTCTAAAACCCTTCTAAAAACCTTTTGGTACCATAAGGCTAAAAAATTCTACGATTAGGGAAAAACCCTAAATTTTAAAACTCAAAACTTTCATCAATCTTGCATTATTTTTCAATTAGAGGGTCCCTTATGTCATTAAGAACTATTATTGTGAAGGCATCTCCAAAGAAAATCCACTTTGAGTGAAACCCTAATTTTCAAAATTCACATTTTTCATAAAAAACAAATCACATTTGGGTTTAAAAACATCCCTTAACCCTTCCCTAAACTTATCTCAAAGAAATCTCTCATTTCCTCAAAAACCCTAATTTCATTCCTTAGAGAAAACTCAAGGAAAAGGAGAGAAAGCTCTTGCAAAACACTTATCTTAGCCTTCCCTTAGATTTTCCTACAATTTTCTCCACGAACGGCCACCGGAAACCGCCGCCCGAAGCTTCCCGGCCGCCTTACCCGTCCGCCTCTCCCTCTTTCTCCGCTCGGTTTAGGCCACTAAAACGAATGGAGGACCGAAACATTTCGGTCCCCTATTTAGAATGGAATGCCTTCATATTAATTGCCTAATTACCTAAAAGATCTCACTTAAACTCTTCTCTATTCAAATGACATCAAGGGCAAAGTTGTCATTAAGAGTTTTCCGAAAATTTTAACTCTCAAAATACTTAAAATTCGATATGGGTTCTATACATCATTTCGCTCAGAATTTTGCGCTCTATTTTATAAAATTTATTGCGTCGAATTCCGACGACTTTCAAATTTTCTCTTAAAACTCGTCGCGACACATCGAAAAGCGTGCGAGGTCTAAAACGGCATTTTTTTGCGGGTTTTACATTATTTTAGGAGGTTTTTAACATTTTGTAATTGATAATGATATTGAAAAAACTGTGGGAACTAAAAAAATTAATGAATGGTAATGTAATAAAACATTTCTTTTATTATTAAAATGCCTTTTTCTTTTATCGTTATTGTATACCTATAATCTTCTTCCTAGGTATTTTTAACAAGTAGTGATCGAGTCGTGACGAGGGTAATTGCTGGGCGAATCCCTTAAAGGATTCGTCGGGGACTAGTAGAGGAACTTGCTCAAGGAGAATAACGAGTGTCACTCGCTCACATTCGCTAAGGAGCTTGTCCTACGCTGGGCGACCAAAAACTTCCTCACCGAGCAAACAGATCGCTACTCATCTCAGTCAAATCTTCCTCTCGGCTCACTAGACTTAGGTACATGAAAGTGCCTACCCCAAGGACTTCACACTCCATTTGGCTACTGCTACTAGGCTCAGGGATTGTTTACCTCTACAAACACCTCTATTCGCTTTTCATGACAAGGTGTCCTTGAGCCCCTACACTAGTTACCAACCTGATAAGAGAATTTGCTAGCTACATGTCCATTTCCTCTCAGTACTTGCCCATAGATTTTCCCTACACCTACTTGCCTCTCTTAAGTCGCTCGACGATATACAACTCTCCCGACCATTAACTTTGCCTTATTGCAGCCAATCTAGAGGTGACACATATCCTAAATTATTGTGTAGCGTTGTACATGTCAATATTTAAAATTGCGTAATCGGGTATTGAGGTGTTTTGTGAAGAATAGATATATAATACATCCATCCATCCATTTATGCATCCATAAATACATACAAGTAAATAAAAATATGAGTTCATGTTTGATTTTTGGGACAATTACACGTAGTTGTTTTAATGAAAATATAGGAGTCATGTTTAAATTATTGTAAGTTTCCTGTAAATGTCTTTATGTTTTGGTTATGCACAATGTTCTATGTTGATTTTAACTCTACATAGAAGTAGGTTTCTATATCACCTTGTTTCTATAAAAAGATTCTATATCACCACATCAAAGTAGGTTTCTATGATTGTATTCATTGGATAATCGATAAGATTCAAGCCAAGACTTAATAATTTCGGCCATTTTGGCAGCCAGGGTGTTAAAACCGTGAATGATGTTTGTAGGCAGATATTTTGTTCCTGGTACTTACTAGCTAAATCCCTTAACCAATGAAGCTATTTGTTGTTTCTTTAAAACGGAGTTCTCATCTATTATTGTTTAGTACGTGTTATATAACCTTTTGAGAATTTTAAAATTGCTGGGAAAATGACTACTGAAATAGAAAAGTTTTGTTCTCTTATTTTATCCTAACAACTTCATACGACTCATCAATTTCTTGCAAAGTCTGCACCATCAAGGAGTTCTCCTCATCCTACGATTAATGCCCCATTACGTGGTATAAATTTTAGTATTTCTGATCAACTGCAGTATTAACAAATCTTAGCATATGCTTATGACTATGTAATTTGATTTTGAAAGTACTTTATTTCTGTAATTTTGTCTTAGGAAATACTTTGGTTGGTATAAACTTCAACCAGATTCTGAAAATTTGTACAACAGCAACAATAACAACATCAAGCTTTTGTCCCACTACGTGGGGTCGGCTACATGAATCCTTTTTGGCCATTGTGTCCTATTAAAAGTCAAATTCTTATTTATTATTTCTAATATTTTCTAACCAAGTCTTTTTAGGTCTACCTCTACCTTTCTTAACATAAGTCAAATATAATACCTCAACTTTCCTAACCGGGTCATCGGAAGGCTTCCTTTTGATGTGACCAAACCATCTAAGGTTCTGAAAATTTGTAAAATGGACAAAAGAGTTCTCCACTAGTTTTATGAAATTCAAATATGAGGGCTGTATCTGATACAGTTTAATTAGCATGATTATTTGTTTTCTTTATTTTAGTTATCATGATTATTTGTTTCCTTTATTTTAATTAGCATTATTATTTGTTCCCTTTATTTTTATTATGTTTCTTGTTTTAAAGAATGTTATTGAGAGCTGATTTGTTGTAATAGGAAAATAATAAAGAATGTATTTTAGGGTTGATTTGATATAATAAAAAATGAATGACTTCCTCTCTATTTATTTTTTTCTCTTAACTATTTAAAAGTACTGAAGGAAAAATACGGTTCTCATTCACAGTTTTTTATGGCATTAGAACATGAATTTTGATCCTCGCACCCCTTTGCTCTTCTACATGCTTGATTGCGTCGTGTGAAACATCACATTGGCTCCTTTGCATTAAGCTGTGGTGGCCTTATGTTTCCAACTTCATTCATCCTTCATGGGTGCGACACCATTATGTTAGACCGGGGCTCACATTATGAGCCTCATCTCCATATCAGATCATCTCTCAACTTAAATTGTCACACGACGATTGCCCTCTTTTGACTTACTTTGGTATTTTATAGTGATTGCATCATCGACATCACTTATCTTCATAGCTTATGTCTCTTATTGTTGCAACTCTGCTTCAATGATTCACTATCGCAACTCGCTCCTTTGACTCCTTATCATGACTTACTTATTTGTCTCAGCTCCCTTATCCCCATCGAACTCCAATCTTAACAGGGGCCACAAGATTTTGGCTTCTACTTGAAGTCACCTCTTGAGTTGCTGACCTCTTCTTGCTAGATCCCTCAATCAGACTTTTCAAGCTTGATTCATCAATCTCCTATGGTCGTCAACCTGCAATGGTAGTCATATTTGCTTTCTTACCAACCGGTGTTTATGCTCCATGGATCTTCCTACTTTGTTCATTGATCTCTTGTAGTCTTAGATCCATCGATTAGACTTTTCTATTTTGAATCATCTATATCTTGTGACCATCTACTGTTGTCAATATCTTGTGACCATCTACTATCATCGATCTCTAGTATTGATTGACAATCTGTCCTGTTGTTCCTCAGCTTGAGTGCCTCTTTATACTATATTTTTTTCAGTATGACTAAATATAAGATAGCAATTGAATGGCAGAACTCCATTCCTAAAGGGCTGGAACTATTCAACCAAGAACAAATGAACTTTAGAGAAAGTTCGATTAATCACACAGAATAAACTCTGTTTTTGGCTACTCATAAAAAACTTGATATACTTATTTATTATAGAAGGGAAAAATATTAGGAAGGAGCAGAGCTCCCTTCATGTCTTGAGTAAGGTTAATAATTCAAGTTGAGTCCTGACACCAGCAAACATTCCCTAGATAATGCCTCCTATGAACATGTAAATATTGAATTGATTAGTAATAATCGTGACGTACTAATTGCTTTGAGAAAAAGTGCAAGATATTGTATAAATCACCACATTTGTTACTTAGTATTATTTGTTACCAATATCAACCAAGTACAAACCCCAATGTGAATTGCTAAATCAATTAAAATTCTTGAATGAAAAGTTGCCATCTTCGAAGAGATTGAAGCAGTTGGAAAGGTCAAAACATAGGAGATTAATGGTTTGCCACAGTGAAAGCACTACTAGGCTGCAAATGAATTTTTACTAGCAAATATGAGGATAATCGAAATATACAGAAGTTCATGGCCTGACTTATGGAAAAAGTGCTTACATAATTCTATGGGATCAACTATTAAGAGACTTTTACTCCCTTAGAAAATTAAATACAATATGAGTTCTCTTATCTGTTAGGAATAATTTGGATTGTCCTCCTTTTTAGTTGGATATCAAAATTTTTTTCCTTAATGGTGATTTTGAAGAAAAACTCTACTTGGAAATTCCTTATGGTCGAACAATGCCTGCAAACTTAAAATATTCTTATATGGCTTGAAGTAATCCCCACTAGATTCTACATATTCACAAAAGTGGTCAAATTTTATGGGTCTAAACAATGTTAAGCTAATCATACTTCTTTTGTCAAAAGATTACCTGAAGACAATTTTGTTGTTTTGATTACATATTTTGATGACATCATTTTATATGAGACTTTGTAGATGAAGTAAGCAAACTCAAGAGATTTCTTTGTCAAATAATTCAAGATTAAAAACTTAAGAAATCTAAAATATTTTTTTGGGAATGGATGTGGCTCTACCTCGTTAGGGTATCTCGGTCTCACAATTTAAGTATTTATTAGAACTCTTAAAAGAAACATGAATATTGGGGTGTAAAGCTAAAAATACTCCCATGAATTTGAATGCCAAACACCGAAGATGATTGTGTGCTAATTGATAAGGATTGATATTAAAGAATTGTTGACTTACTCATTTATCTCTCTCACACTAGGCCTAATATTGGATTCTTAGTAAGTGTGGCCCGCCAAATTATGAATTTCCCTACTACAAGTCATTTTGAAGTTGTTTTTAGAATTCTAAGATATTTGAAAAGGACTTCAGTAAAAGGAATGTTATTCGAACATAACTCATGTTGGAAGATTTATGCTTCATTAATGCTGATTTTAAAGGCTTAATTATGGATTACAAGTCTACCTCTTAAGGTATTTTACATTTGTATGGGGAAAATGTTGTCACGTGACTGAACAGTGGTTGCCTGAAGCAACACTGAGGCTGAGCTTATAGAATTGGCATGGAATATGTGGAATAATATGGTTAAATAATCAATGAAGCTATTGTGCGCTAATCTAGCTGCAATAAATATTGTTAGAAATCTTGTACATTATGATTGAACAAAACATGTCAAGATAGACACTGTTAAGGATGAGTAGATAATGAGATTATATTACTTTAGCATACTCCAACTCACCATCAAATTATAGACCTTTCCACAAAGGCCCTTCCTGGGGTAATTTTTGAAGAATATGTGTTTTAAGCTGAGAATGGTAAATATTTTTTTATCCAATTTGAGAGAGAGTTTTGAATTATATATATGAGGATTATATTAGGCTTATATAGTAAATAATATGATTATTTGTTTCCTTTTTTTCTATTATGTTCTTATTTTAGATAATGCAATTGAGCGTTGATTTGCAGTAGCAGTTAAAAGAAAAAATGCATTTAAGCGTTGATTTGATGTAATAAGGAAAAAAAAAAACACCCTCTGCTGTATTGGTTGTTCTGAGTGTAGAATGAAGATTACAATTCTCCAATCCAATTTCTTTAAGTTCGAAAAAATTACATGAGTCAATTGCTTATCAGATGAAGTGTTCACATTCACTAGCACTCTATCTCTCGCTCTACTATGCGTTTGTACTGTCTTACACTTGACTCTCGCTTTGCCCCATTTTCGATTGTACCTCATAATCGCTATTTTGTGTTCGTGCTCATTCGGTTCCTTAGCTACTTGGTCCTTTTGCCAATTTGTATTATTTGCTTCTTCTACCTCTGTGTTGATGACTCTCTATTATGCCCTTGCTTATGATTTGGATGCTTGCTTCTCTGATGTGGGGCATTTTCCTCTTAGTTTAGGAGCATATGCCGTCACCGGTCTCAACCCCTAAAAGTGTCCTTTTTTTGCTTTGGTCTGTCTCGCAACTGCTGAAAATTTTGCCCTTGCCCTCCTCTTCATGTTAGACATTGTTCCTCATTGCTTGCCCTGCCTCTAGATCATTTCTCAGAACACCATTCCATAAATTTCACTTGCTCCTCCCCAGGTACTTTCTCATTTTTATGCTTCCGTCTTAGGGCTTATCCTACATGGAGTCTCTTTTTTCCTTACACTCCATGGTTATTTACTATAGGGCTATTAGGGAGAAAAGAGTCCTTGTCCTCTACGTATTCAATTTCCCTAAATATTTATAGCGAACGTCTATAACAACTCATCACAAGCAGCCCTCCTCATTTCAAGATAAACTAGCTTGTATTTTGTTCGATGAGGAAATCTCTGTGTTGCTATATCTTTTTTCTTTCTCCCTTTTTGAAAATTTTTCATGAGATCATCCTATTATGAAGGATGTTTGTAGATTCATGGTCAATCTGCACTTAGTTAGGGGTTGTGCTGTTCGATTTACTGATTTTTGTCATTGTTCTTATTAAGTTAGTGCAATAATATGATTATTCAAAACTTTTGTCTTGAAGGTCATACCATGTGGATAGGTTCCTAATATATAAATATATATATATATATATATATATATACATACATACTATAGTGGTCATGTCATTTTGAATATGTTTTCAAATATCCAATTACTCTAGTTTGTGTTATTTTTTCACGTCTATGTAGTCACCACTTAATCAATCCATTTTGTATTATGTTGGCTCAATTTTTGTTAAACCGCTTTAAATGGATATTGCTATTGTTAGGCTATCTAGGCTGTCAATTGCTATGTTATTGATCAAAAGGTATACTGTGCCTTCAGAGAAAGAAAATTGGATTGATTTCATAGCTAGTGGCCGCTGGAAAAGTTAAAGTCAAAGACATTCCTCTTTATTATTTTTCTTGAAAATTGTTTGGTCATAAGTTCCCAGGATGTTTCAAGGCACACCCAGAGTTGAGGAAATCTTATAACTGTGGTGGCGGGTATCATTATTTTGGCCAAATTTTTTTCTTCTAATGCTATGTTGGAAGTTTCTACTACTTTTGATTTGGTTTATACACAAAACTTTGAATCCTTCTTGGAATTAGCATCTTCTCGGCCTACCAGCCCAGCAAATTGGATTTGCCTCGTGCCTAGTCACATGAGTTTCTTAATCTGGAGCCACATAGGGGTTTTGCTCTTGATGATTATGGTGTTGTTGGGGATATCGGCGTTCTAAATTTTTTTTTTGGCTTTGATATTTGCATTTCTAGCATAGAAGAACTATCTAACAAGAAATGTCAAATTCCATATAACAGGATTGGGGAAAAAGAAAGAAAATACATCAGGCTTTAAGTTAGATGTTCTTAATGAGGGACCTTGGAAATTTTTACTTTTGGGAGTTGGTTTATTTGCTGCATGTTGGCATTTTAGTGTATTTTATTTGTAGTTCTTTTCATCTAGCAATGTTATGCAATTACTTCATGTTATACTCGTCTCAATGACTGATGATAATATTTGTTTGCCTTTAATAAAAAGAGTGCATCGATAATTATTTTGAAAAATTAGAAGACCTCGTGATATGACAGATGGTGTACAATCATAAAGTTCAGGCACCCATGTTTTAATCATTCAATGCGCTTGACCTTTTTGTAAACTTAAGGATGGTTTATGTGTTGAAATTCTCTCGTAGATTGATAAGCTTAACGTTATATTGAAACCTTTTAGCAATATTCCCTAGTTTGTGCTAGGTTTGGCAGAACCTCGGAAGATAAATTGTTTATTTTCTAGGCATCAAATACTATATAGCTTGGGAGGATTTCTAATTGGTTTTGATGACTTTGGTGGCTTAAGAGTTGATCAAGGAATTATTGGAGTTCTACTTTATAAAACATGTTATGGGGTATAACACTTACTTCTATGGTGTGGAACCTTTTTGTGAACAAGTGGGTGCTTTGGCCTCACATTGCAATATCTGGCCATCATTCTTATCTACTGAACAATTAAATTGACTAGCATGTATTCTTGCTCTATAGTTTTCTAGTGGATTTTGTTATTTGTGATTTATTTAATTATTTATCATATTTAGGTCACTCATGTATGCCATTATTTAATGATAGGTCTTATGGTTTAAAACGACCACACTTGGTCCTCATATTTACTTTGATTTATTCATAGGTTCTTCTATCTAGATTATATTAAGGATAATTAAAATATCGTTTTTATCTTTTTAATCCAATCAATTTTCTCTCTTCTTTAAAATTATGCATCCAGATTTGCCTTATTCTCTCTTGCCCATTCTCATTTCCGTTCATCCTCTTTCTCTTGCGCTCATTCTATTTTTTCATCTCTTTATTCCTAAAATAAGGTCAGAAAGGTTTCTTGGGCAATTTCATTTAGAAAAAAAATTCTTTGACTAAACTGCGTTGCTAGTAAAATCCAAATAGAAGTAAACTTCTTGTTGATTATGATAAATATTAATGACCTCATCATCATCATCATTACATCATAAGGCTTATCCAGATTATTTGCGATTGACTTTATGAATCCTCATATTTCATTTATTCTTACCAAGTATTGTATGGGTGTTAAACTTTATTTTCATAAAATTTGGACAGCTTTTATTCATTTTGTTCTTATATCTATTCCTTTTCTTTTCCAGTCCTTCAAAATCAATAAAAAACTTCTTAAATTTTGTACTGTTGCTTTGTATACTTTTCTTTAAGCGTCTTTTTCAAATCTCACCTCTACAACAGATGTTGCATAATAATAAATTGGTTCTCCATTGTTGATATAATTTTTCTAAGCTTATGTTCTATTGCCCTTTGACTCGTAAGATTGCTTAGTTCTTATAAACTGGCACGAAAATGCTTTTTCTTCAATCATTGACATCTTATTTGAAAGATTTTATACTATTCCGATATCAACCAATCTTTAAATTTCACTTGATATATCATCTTAACTTAAAGTCCTATTTTATGCAATTTCTTTTGAGTTAATTCCTATTAACTCTTAGGATTTTGATAATAATGAATTGATTCTCCATTATGGACATAATTTTTCTAAGCTTATGTTCCATTAGCCTTTGACTTATAAGTTTTGCTTTGTTCTTAAAAACTGGGGACAGAGTGCTTGTTCTTCAATCATTGATATCTTATTTGTCCATAGAATTTCATTATAAGATGTTGTATTATTCCAATATCAACCACTTTAAATATCAATTGATATATCATCTTAAACTACAATTTTATTTATGCAACTTTCTCTGAGCTAACTCCTATGAACTGTTAGAATTCTGATCCTTTTGCCCATTTATAATATTTTATTTATTTGAAGTCTCTCATTTAATAATATACAAATCCCATTTTCTTTGAAGTCTTTATCTTTATCGAATAATTTATCTTCACTCTTTGTAAATTTCACGTGATTAAGCTCTCCAAGCCACTTTTCTATTATCTTTGCTACGTAGTATCTCTTTTCTCATTCATAGCATCCAACGCATCACGTAAATTATGGGAGGATGTAGCGGTGGTTTTTTAAATTGTTATGCGATTTTTAGGTAACAAACATCTCAGTGGCGCAGCTAAATATGAGTGCCTCTGTATATGGGATTGAAGAAAACATATGAATGGAGGACACAAAAATGAGATTAGTAGATGCTATCAAACCTTAAACTTTCTAATCATATAACTCTTTCGACCAAGTACCGTTCTCATGTTTTTGCTAGATTCTTGCGGAGAAAAAAATGAACTAAATACCCTTGCCTATCCCATGGTTTAAAATTGCGTAATATGAGGCTCGCCTTGAGGCCCGCCTTTGCGCAATTCCAGTAAAAAACGCCTTGATGCTTACGCCTTGAGTTTTTTTTATGAGGCTTGCGCCTCAAATTGGTTGAGGCCCGCATTGAGGCCTGCCTCGCCTCACTGGCATGAGGCCTACACCTCTCGCTATATATATTAAAACTTACTTAAATCTTGAAGTAAATGCCCGACATTGGACTCTATAGGAGAGGAGGAAGGGGAGAGAGCAGTTCATCATAATGATGATTCAAATGAAGAACCCCTTAGTGATGACAGTGTTGATGACTTATGAGTTCTTATGTGATATATCATTGCTATTTATTTTTGGAAATCGGAATTATATGTTAATGAAAAGAATACTGGGATTTCGGAAAGGTAGAATTTTGAGTTGAACTATATTTCATGTTGTCTTATTATTGAGATATTTTGATTTCACTTCATATCTTATGCTTTGTTTATGTTTTATATTATTCACTCATTAGTATATAACAAATTTATCATTTTATGTTTACGCATTCTTTTGATTTTGAGGCTTACGCCTCAAAACGCCTTGAGGCTTACTCCTTGCCTCACGAATGAAAAACGCCTCAATACCCGAATACGCAATTTCAAACAGTGGCCTATCCAGCCTTGGACTAGAAATGTTCAGTTTGTTGGTAGACCATAACAGGAGGAATTATGGAAACATGAAATTTATAAGATGAATGGATTGAATAAGGCTTGATTTGATTTGCTTCTACTCAATTTGAATACTACTACTTCGACATTATTGCAAAGGATTAAGCTATGTTATTCTATGCATAACAAGCTTAGATTCCATCTCGCCTTTTCGTCAAAATATTTTTTTTATTCTTTTTGTGCATTCTCTTGATGTACAATATAAGCTTGCTATCTGCTTTTCACTGTCATCTTGTTGAGAGCTTTCCTCTTTTTTGTATTTCTGACTTTTAACAGCTTTGTCACATTGGTGCATCAATAATCGGAAAAAAGCTCGACAGATTGTTGAGATCTGGGAGAAATTGTTCAATAGCTCTTCGAAAGAACAAAAGGTTCCTTTTTTGTATCTTGCAAATGATATACTTCAGAATAGTAGGCGCAAGGGAAGTGAGTTTGTAAATGAGTTCTGGAAAGTGCTTCCTGGTTCCTTAAAAGGTGCCCATGAAAATGGCGAAGAGAATATAAAGAACTCCGTGATGAGATTAGTGAGTCATTTCTTCATTTTCTTTAATTTTATTACACCAAATAATGCTTAGTTACCAATGGCATCTATTAAGTGGATGACACCTAATTTGATATGTCCCCTTCCGATGTTTTTAGCATGTAATCTAATCATTCTATTTGATTAATTGTGTTAAATATATTTGCATACCTATTTCTACTTCTACACATATGCCTATGCATGATAAACATGTCTGCATATATGCATTAGTTTCCCTTTTCAATGTAACTGTTTATTTTTCTATTTAAAAGGTTTTATTTATTTACATACTTATCTTTCATTGTTATCAGGTACGAAGAAGTTTTTCTTGTCAGCTAAATCCCTCTATTTGATTTCTAATATTAAATATGCTTAGGTACATATTTGTTTTGTGATTACACTCATTTGGTGATGCAATCAAAAAAATCTATAGGGCATCTAGATTGCATATAAACTTTCGTCTTACTTTTAAAAAATAATTTTAACAAATACAAACTCAATTAAAATGAAATAAAACGACACCTTACAACTTTCATATATTTTAGAACATAAAAAAACCTAAAATAGCTTTTCATAGTTTGAGAAGAAAGATACAAATGGGGTGGACACTTGCGGCGAGAAGAAGTAGATAAGAACCCCGAGACGAATTCATAGAGAGGGGAAGAGAAAGGGACTAGCTCACAAGCTTATCCAAGAAGAAACCCACAGGTTTTTAGCTCCAAAAATTCATCTCCACAAAACTCTCTAAAAAGTCACAAATCAGCAACCATATATAAGAGAGGAGAGGGAGCCAAACTGCCCAAACAGCCGCCCTATGCATCCAATCGGCAAAGGGGAGGCAGAATGCCAACAGGCAGCCGACTGGAGCAGCACACAAAGGGGTAGCAGGACACAGCCAACGAACGTGCAATGCCAGAAACCGGGCAAGCACGGAAACAAAGGGCCAAACAGGGAAAATGAACCGAACAGCCAAGTGGGTAGAAATAAAAAAGCCATGGAACAGGAACAACCACCAGGAATCAGCCGATCAAGTCCCAACACCAAACTATGGGAAATAATTGGCCAAGCCCATATATAGAAATATAAGCCCACCAATAAATACCCAAATATGCATGCCTTGCATCAATTTCAGCCACTCCCCCCCTGCCTACATCAGATTCTCCTCCGGTTGAAAGAGCTCATCACATGATGAGATGAATTTAGAATTTTCTTGACGAGTTGAAGGCGCAACTTCTAATTCTTGAATTAAGGTTGCATATTTTCTCTGAATCACTTCTCTTTCTTTCTTAAACTGGTCTTGCAGAAGTTTCTTTTTATTATCGTATTTTTCCGTACACAAGTGCATTTTCATCTGAAGTTTGTATAACTCATTTTGAATCGGATTAGTAGAACTATCTTGGGAAGGAACCTAGCTGTTGTTTGGAATTTGGACTTCAAGATTACTTGGCTGATTTTCACCCATGGTTTCATGTTTTTCCATTTTTGTAAACACTTAATAAAAGGAGACACAAAAAACCTAGTCTCTGATACCAAATTGATGCAATCAAAAAAATCAATAGGGTATCTAGATTGCATATAAACTTTCATCTTCCTTTCAAAAAACAATTTTAACAAACACAAACTCAACTAAAATGAAACAAAACGACACTTTACAACTTTTATATATTTTAGAACGTAAAAACACCTAAAACATCTTTTCGTAGTTTGAGAAGAAAGATACAAATGGGCTAGACACTTGCAGCGAGAAGTAGTAAGAAGCCCGAGACAAATTCATAGAGAGGGGAAGAGAAAGGGGACTAGCTCGCAAGCTATCCAAGAAGAAACCCGCAGGTTTTTAGCTCCAAAAATTCATCTCCACAAAACTCTCTAAAATGTCACAAATCAGCCACCATATATAGGAGAGGAGAGGGAGGCAAACAACCTAAACAGCCGCCCAATGCAACCAATCAGCAAAGGGGAGGCGGCCAACAGGTAGCCGATTGGAGCAGCACACAAAGGGGTAGCAGAACACAGCCAATGAACGGACAACGCTAGGAATCAGCCAAGCAGGGAAAGGAAGGGCCAAACATGGAAAATGAACGGAACAGCCAAGCGGGTAGGAACCAAAAAACCACGGAACAGGAACATCCACCAGGAATCAGCTGAACACGTCCCAACACCAAAAAACATGAAATAATGGGCCCAGCCCATATATAGAAATATAAGCCCACCAATAAATCCCCAAATATGCATGTCTTGCATCAATTTCAGCCAACCCCCTTTGCCTACATCATTTGGGTATCACTGTTAATCACTTAAAATTTTTTTCTGAAGGAAGAATTATTATGGTTGATTATCAAACGGTGATCTCCGAGAATATAGCACAATTGAGATTACATTTTTCTTTGGGAGTAGGATGATCAAACTATCAGTATGTTCCTTTTGAACATTTGGGAAGTATTTTGCTAGAATAACCTTATTCTATTATGGCCCCACTAAAAGTTTTGAAAGTGGTTAAACCTAGATCAACTTGGATATTTGTACTTCATATGATCATCACTTAATGATATTCTCAATAACTCAGGAAAAAAATCTCATTATAAATCCATTGGTCTTGAAATAACTTCCATACTTTTTTTATATTGTCATTTTTACCTATTTTGGTGTTTAATTTTGAACTTCTTTTTTATGTTTAAATATAGTTTCAAGTTTCATATAAACAACTTTCATATAAATATAGTTTCTTGCATCTATTAGCATTGTCTTTTTTTTATTGTATGTGAATGTCTCAACAAGATTTACATATCATATTTGAATTGGTCCTCCAAAACTTTTGATTGTTAAATTAAATATGTGCATCTTTTAAATTTAATTTACTAATCTATTTTCTAGCCCTATTAATTTGTAGAGGGGCATGTTTTTTACTTATGCTAGAATGGTAAGCTCCAAGTGATGCGAGTCACTATTTTTTCATGAAATAATATTTAATGTTGTAACTATTCATATTTTGGATCATTTATAGTACCAACAAATCCTCCATCAACTTAGCAAGTGATTTGGTTTGTTAGCAAATATAATAATTTAAAATTTTCTTCTTATTTAAGGACCTAACCTCCTTATCTAGTGTCAAGTCATTCACTATCACTATCAATTGTCGCTATTTTGTGGTTATGTGTGCATATGGTGTGTGTGGTGTGAGGATTGACTTTGATTGCATCGATACTTACACTACGCCATGTTTACATTGTCGCATTTTACACCAATCAAAGTTTACAATTGCGCAATTGGGAATTGAGGCATTTTTTTTTTGAGACGAGGCGTAAACCTCAATGCATTTTGAGATGTAAGCTTTAAGATAAAAAAATTATATAAAGTGAAAATAAATGTTAAAAGTGATCTTTTAATAAATATTCAAATAATTGTTAAAGGATGCATATTAACTTTTTATTAAACTATGAAGTAACAAATTGACATATATACAATAACAATAATAACACAACAACATAATCAAGTCTTTATCCAACTACTTGGGGTTGGCTACATGAATTCTTTTTCTCCATTGTGTTTGGTAAGATTCAAATTTTCATTTAAATCTAATAAAGAAATATCATTTCTAATATTTTATAACTAAGTCTTTTTATGTCTACCTCTACCTTTCTTAACAAAAGCCAAATCTAATACATCTACTGTAAAACACGAAAAATAACGATCTTCAGTGTTGCATGTATTTCGATGTGCCATGACGAGATTAAGTAAAATTTTGAAGTCGTCAGAATTCGACATAATAAATTTTATAAAATAGTATGCAAAATTTTGAGCGAATCGGTATAAAGAATCCATATTGAATTTCGTGTATTTTGGAAGTAAAAATTTATCGAAGTCTCAATACGACAAGATTGCCCTTGATGTCATTTAAGTAAAAATAATTTTAAGTAAGGGCATTTAAGATCTTTTGTTTTAAGACCCAATGCCCCACTCTTATTAGGGATATTTCGGTCCCCATTTCTTTCTTACGACTCGAACCGAGCGGAAGAATCACGGGAAAGAGGCGACCGGAGCGGCGACGGTGGTTTTTGTTTATAAGAGTTTTCTCATTCTTTTATGGAGTTCTCTCTAAAGGGGGAAATTTAGGGTTTTGTGAAAACTCAATTTTTTTTAAGATAAGGATAGGGAAGGTTTAGAGGATGTTTCTAAACACAAAAATGAGATTATTCCTTGAAAAATATGGATCCTAAAATTTAGGGTTTTCTCTTATTTTCGTATTCTTTTAAAATAGCTTTGTAGGAAAGTTTCCTAATGACGTTATGGAGCTTATTTATGAAGCTAGTTAATTTTTTAGAAGAAATTTTTATGCTCCAAAATTTAGGGTTTTCCAAAACCATGAATAAACCTTTAAGTGTGTTGGTTCCTAATGAACTTAGGGAGGTTTAAAAGTAAAGATTATACCTTTAGCACAAATTAATATGAAAATTTATTGTATGTTAAGTTTAAGTGAAAGAGAGGGTTTGTATGCATTAGGTGAGTGAAGGAAATGAAGGAGATTTCCAGAGAGCTAGATTTATTATTATGCCCCAATTTAAAGGAAATAAAAATTGTATTTATCTTAAATTGGAAAAAAGGGTTTGAGTAGAAAGTTTAAGCAAGGTGTATGGATAAGTTCTTTGTTCATAGATTAGGATTTTTAGAAGTTTAAGATAGAACAAATTAATGTTTACACTTTATGTATATCTCTTGTAGATATTGATCACGTAAAGGGGAGGGTTCGTAAGGTATTTGACGAATTACACTGTGGTGAGGTACGTAAAATGAAATTCTTTTAAATTTAGAAAGTTCTTTAATTGCGAACATGTAGAAATGGTATTTTTGTTTATGCTATTTGTAATATCATTTATGGCTAGCATATTTTTATATAGAAGCTCATGATCACATGATACAAAAGCAAAGTTCTTATGCATTGTTAAAACCAAATGGTAGAGCTCATGCTTCTTTCTTTAAAAGTATTACATATGCCTTCTCCTACATACAACATATATTTGAGCATATCTCTTTTCTCATGTAAATAGCAAATTTGTAATTCCATATGAGAACATACATATGAATGGTATACATAAGCATCTTTTATGAATAAATAAGGAATATTTGCATGTGCATGTTTGATGCGGAAGTATCAATGATAAATGGACTCTTTTAAGCTAATGGTAAAGGGGCTCTTTTGAGCCAAATGGTAAAGAGGTTCGTTAGAACCAAATGGTAAAGGTGGCCAATTAAATGTGTACCTGATCAATACAAATGATACTTCCGAGACGGGTGATAACTTTTATATTATTATGATATTATATCTTTATGTTTTATGCATATGAGGTATTTAATGAGGCATGAATGCTTAAGGAGAAATAATTGCAAGTTTATGCAAAGAAAAAGAACTTAAAGGTTGATTTAAAGGCATGTTCACTTTAGACAAAATGTTATGACATGTTGAACGTTCATTTATTGAGAAGTGGAAGCATGTTATATTCTTTTCTTGTCTCTAAATTTAATTGAATGTCATTTTATCTACTGAGTTGTGACTCGCCCTACTTATGGGACATTTTTTAGGAGAACCTGATAAAAGAAAATGGCGGATATACCACCCTTTACATACTGTCGTAGGGAGATGACGGACGACATGTTCTTTCTTTTTGGTTTTTGATATTTTGAGTTAGAAGGATTCAAGATGAATTGTAAGGAAATATTTTTGGATATCTTTTATGTTGTGGAAACTTTTTGTTTGAATTGCTATATTGATATGTTGAATGATGAATAGAAAGAAGGAAAAATTTTACTTGGAATTTATAGTGGCTCTTTCTTTATGTTTGGAGATGTTTTGTATATTGTAATGTGAAGATTTTTAATTTCTATTGTCCGACCCCTATTCCCGCATCACCTATGCAAGCTTACCGGGCTGAGTTGTGACAATAAGTGGTATCAGAGCAAAGGTTTAAGAATATGTATTAATATGAAAGAGCCAAATGGAAGATTTTATATGTTAGAGAAGGTATATGGTATGTGTATTATAAAATGCTAATTTTATTTCATTGGTTATATCTTAGAGCCATGGATCCTGAAAACGATGCCACTGTTGACACTACGGGAGATTAGGAGGGAGATATTAGTTATAACAGAACTTTCGAGTAGTAGCATCAATGCTACTATGAAATCTTTTACAGAAATGATGGCGACAGACCCAAATGAATAAGAATACTCAGACCTAGGTTGGAGGTACTGGAAGCTCTCTAATGGATAAAAATTTAAAGTTGTTCCAAGATATGAAGCCTCTGATGTTTTCAAGTGGTGGACCAATAGAGGCAGAAGATTGTGTGATGAGGATAGAGAAGATTCTAGAGGGTATGTCCTGCCTAGAAGATGGAAGGGCCACCTTAGCCGCCTATGCTTTCAATGATGAAGCAGAGAGGTGGTGGGGAAGCCAGTTGTAAGAGACCTTTGGAGGAAGACCACGCAGCCAAGTTACTTGGGGGGAGTTTGTGAAAGTATTTAGAGACTAGTATGTACCGATATCAGCTAGAAGATTGATGCAAGATAAATTCATGCGACTGGTACAGGGTGATAAAACCATTACACAGTATAAGGCTGAGTTCACAATGCTTTCTAGGTATGCCTCTCATTTAATCCCCAATGCAGAAGAAAAATGCCATCAATTTCTATGTGGCTTAAAGGATATCATTAGACAACCATTGATTCATTTTGGCATTGAGGATTATTCCACCTTGGTTGAGAAAGCACGAAGAATTGAGATGGACTTGCAAAGTACTCAGAGGAGAAGAGATTTTCAGAAGAGGAAGAATGAAGATAGGTCAAAGTCTACCCAATCTTTTTAGTCCGGAAGACCCAATTGGAAGAAGTCCAAACCCAACACTTCAGAGAGCAGCACTCCTCCTGTTATATGTAATAAGTGTTGGAGGGCACATAAGGGAGAGTGCCTTTCTAGCACTAATATTTGTTACTGGTGCCATCAACCGGGGCACATGACAAAGTCTTGTCCTATTGTGGGACAAAAGTCTACCCCAGAGGCCAGGACAGGTAGTGCTCCTTAGAGGATGGCTGGAAGGCCAAGGATGGTGGAGTCTACTGCATCAACTCCATCTCAGGGTCAAATTCATCAACCTGCTAAGCCAAGGGTTTATGGTCTATCCCAACAAGAAGCCAAGGACTCTCCTGATGTTATTATAGGTATGAACTTTATTTAATGTCAATAATTTCCTTTATGTTATATGAGTAAATAAGCTTTATGTTATGCTACATGCATGATATTTAGGAACAATCTTTGTGTGTAACAAGCCTGTTAAGGTGTTGTTTGAAACGGGAGCATCACACTCTTTCATTTCAGAGGAGTTTATTAAGTCTGTTGACTTGTCCCCTTTAATTATGCTCAAATCCTTATCAGTTTTAATACCTAATGGGAGTCAATTGGAAACCAACAGAAAGTGTCATGTGGAATTGGTTGTAGGTGATAAAAACTTGGGAGCAGATCTTATATTATTGCTATTATTAGAATTTGATACAATCATAGGTATGGATTAGTTGTCTTGCCACTTTGTGACAATAGATTGTAACACAATAAAGAGTTTAAATTTTGTATGCCAGGAGAGAAAATTTAAACTTCTAGGGGAAAGAAGCATAACTTCCATGTTAGTCTCATCTTTGGTGGCATACAAACTGTTGAGGAAAGGAAATGAAGATTTTTTAGCCTATGTTAAGAGGAGAAGAAAGAAGAGAAGGGATTAGAGGATATACCAGTTGTGCATGAGTATCCAAATGTGTTTACGGATGATTTACCTGGCTTGCCTCTAAACAGGGAAATTGATTTTACTATTGAGCTGGTTAGTGGGAGCGGATCCTGTTGCTAAAGCCCCTTATAGGATGACAATAAAAGAGTTGAAGGAATTGAAAGATCAATTACAAGAATTGCTTAATAAAGGATTCATCAGGCCTAACACTTCTCCATGGGGTGCTTCTGTGCTTTTTGTGAAGAAGGATGGAAGTTTAAGGCTCTTTATAAATTATAAATAATTAAACAAGCTGACTATAAAAAATAAATATCCTCTTCTGAGAATTGATGATTTGTTTGATCAGTTGGAAGGTGCTTCTGTGTTTTCCAAGATTGACTTGAGATCAATATACTATCAGCTGAAGTTAGAGAAGAGGACACAACAAATACAACAGTCAATACTAGATATGGGCACTATGTTGCACCGATACAGATACGGCGATACGGATACGACACGATACGGATACGGGACACATCAATTCTTAAAAATACAGGATACGGTTACGGCGCATATACGACATTATAATATATAAATAATACATAAAAATTAAGAAAGTAATCAAAGTGTAATATTTGAAATGACAAAAAAATTGAAATAAAAGTAAGCATTAAATATTTAAATGTCTAGTATATCAACAAAAACAAGAAGATAAATTGTCCAGCACATGAAATTTCAACTATTCAATAGAAGGAATGATAGGATTAGCTTCTTCAGTGGTTTGTCTTTGAGTTTCTATATCATCTTCAATAAATATCATAACTTCTAATTCAGGCTCATCAAGTGAACGAGTAACAATTTCTAATATTCTCATATCCTCAAGAGATTCAAATCCATCTCCAGCAACATCCCACATCTTGTTGTCTCCTTCCATATAAGTTGGAGTTTTCCTTGAGAGAAGCCGAAGGTTTGTATGCATGTAAACTAAATCTTCAGCCCGTTGTGGAGTAATTTTATTTCTCTTCATTGATTGGATGAATGAGTATGTGCTCCAATTTCTTTCACAACAGGATGAGGATGAAACTTGGCCAAGCAATTTTATGGCGATTGTTTGAAGTAGAGGTGCTGAAGCTCCATGTATAATCCACCACATTTTCGGATCAATTCTCCACCTATCACGCAATGACTCTTGGTCACCAAAGTCCTCTAAATAACCAAAAAATTTAGCAAGCTCAATATTGTCACTTCTTCTCTCATTCTCATTTGAAAAATAACGCTTTAAACATGTCTTCCTCATAATTGAAATTTCTAAATCTTTCTGTGGAGAAACTCTTTGAGGATCCTCTTGAAGCCATTCTTTAGTTGAATATATGCAAATAACATTAAAATAAAATAATAAAAAGGGTTGAAATTACAAAACAACAAATTGTGAATTGATAATGAAAAAATGTTGAAATTTACCTTGGATTTAGTGAGTGAGCTAAGCAATGTAAATGTGTATTACTTTTGCACCACCTATCTTCTAAAATAGCATAAATAACATCCCAAAAACTTGAGTCTTCATGAAGTGCCTTCCTCTCATGTCTATATATAATTTTTTTTACTTTGGCTAGCATTGAATCCTACATATCATAAATGAGATGTAAACAAGACTTATCCGTATCAGCTACTCTCAACATCTCATAAATTGGATATGTGAAATTTATGATGTATTCAATCTCATCTCACCATAAACCATCTAAAAGCTCCTCTTTTACATACCTAGCCTTTTCAACATCGTCTTCCCTAACATGACCATTTGTCACTGATCACTATAGCTTGAAGAGCATTTTTTATTTTTTTGAATCTTCTCAACATCACTATAATTGAGGCAAACCGAGTTTCAGCAATTGCAAGCATCTTTAAATTAGAGAAATCATTAAACATAGATAGTCTCATGGAGTGATTCATAATAAAATTCCTAATTACAATTGCATCTCCAGTAATTACTGTGATCCAACATTCATTATAGGTGATTTCATTTGCCTCTGTATTTTTAGCTGCACAAATGTTCTTCAAAGCAAGATTAAGCGTATGCACAACACATGGTGTCCAGAAAATATGAGGATATGTTTGCTCGACAAGTAGACCTGTAGCTCTACAAACAGGTGCATTATCAGTTATGACCTGAGTGATGTTTGAAGGCCCCACCATCATGATAACTTGTTTGATTAAATTAGAAATGAAGAACTTATCCTTGTACTGTCCTTCACAGTTTACAGCTTTGATAAACATAGGATAGCTCTCTGTTACAGCCATGAAGTTGATAAGTGGTCTTCTTTGTGGATCTGTCCACCCATCACAAACCAAAGTAACTCCTTTTTCCTTCCAAACTCCTCTAGTAGGCTCGAGCAACTTCTCAATATTGTCCAAACTTTGATTCCATGACCACTAATCTTCAACAAATGAGCTTTCACTCTATAATATGATCCTTTGTATGTTGTATTACAAAAATTGCATTTGAATGCAATATCGCCTCCCCCTTCTGATGTTTTACCTATTTTTGTAACATAACTCAATAGAGGTTTGTTATCTTCAATATTGATTTTTGATGGACCATCATCAAAACCAATTCTTACTCCACTAGAGCTCATTATCCTATAAAGGATTTATACAAATTAAAACATATGAATTTGAAACTTGAAAAAATTTAAGTGAATGTGTAGATATGTTGCGACTCTGCCGGGGTTCAAAGGTGGCGCTGCCCCTTGGCGGGGGTTTTAGGGGGCAGCGCCCCCGAAACAAATTTTTTTTTGTAAGAGTAATTTTGAAGTGCTGTTTATTTTTAAAGTTGTTTTTATGAAAAGATACTGAGCGGTACCGAGCATGTTTTAACTTCTCGGTGCCGCTTGGTACCATTCGATACCCCTCTATACCGAGCAATACCGAGCGGTACTGAGCAATACCGAGCAATACCGAGCTGTACCGAGCAATACCGAGTTACAATACCGAGCGATACTGAGTTCCAATACCGAGCGGTACCGAGTACCAATACCGAGCAGTACCGAGTTCCAATACCGACCAGTACTGAGTTCCAATACCGCTCGGTACCGAGTAGTACCGAGCAATACCGAGTTCCAATATCGAGCGGTACCGAGTTCCAATACCGAGCAGTACTGAGTTCCAATATCGAGCGGTACCGAGTTCCAGTACCGCTCGGTATCGAGCAGTACCGAGCAATATTGAGTTCCAGTACCGTTCGATACCAAGCGGTATCGAGTTTTGATACCGAGGCTATGATTAAGAAAACGAAGAACGACAAAGAAAACGAACCTTCACTGCTCACGTCGCCTTCACTGTTCGTGTTGTCGAGCCGCTCCGTCGACGAAGGATGATCCTATCGACTTTAATGCTCGCGTCGTCAAGCCTCTTTGTCGACAAAGGATGATTCTGTTTGCTTCTATGTTCGCGTCATCGAGCCGCTCCTTAAACTGTAACGAAGAAGATGAACACTTGTGTGGAAACGAAAAACCTAGCTCTTTGAAATGTTTCAGCCGCATAAATGAATATGGATATTGAGCGGAAACGGTGGAAAGTCGAAAAGAATAAGGTAAATTGCGGCTCAGTGTTTTTTTTTAATAGGACACGCGTATCCGATACGCGTGTCCAGTCAAATTTAAATAATATTTTAATTGGACACGGCAAAGCCGTATCCGACACGAATCCGTGCCGTATCGGAGGCGTATCCATATCCGACGTGTTCGATACAACACGCCTCGTAAATAGGAGTATCCGTGCAACATAGTATGGGCATTACGAATTTGTAATGATGCCATTCGGACTTATAAATGCCTCTGCTGTGTTTATGGACCTCATGAATATGATCTTTAAGCCATTTTTAGATTTATTTGTGATAGTGTTCATTGATGACATTTTAGTATACTCCCATAATGAAGCACTTCATGCAAATCACTTAAAGGGCTGTGTTGTAAGCTTTAAGAGGGAATGAGTTGTACGTTAAGTTATCTAAATGCGAATTCTGGTTTAAGAGTGAATTTTCTGGGGCATGTGATCAATAATGGAGAGATTTCTGTGGATCAGCACAAGGTACAAACAAGCTATAACAGATTGGCCACAACCTACTACAGTGATGGAGATAAGGAGCTTTTTGGGTTTAGTTGGTTACTACAGAATATTTATTGAGGGGTTTTCTCGAATAGATATGCCATTATCTAGATTGACCCAAAAGGCAGTGAAGTTTGAATGGACAGTTCAACGTGAAGAGACTTTTCAAAGACTGAAACAATGTTTGATGATTGCTCCAGTACTTATTGTTCCTCCGGGGACGGATGAATTTCAGCTTTATAGTGATGCCTCAGACAAAGGGTTTGGTTGTGTACTGATGCAGAATGGATGAGTCATTACCTATGTTTATAGGCAACTGAAAAATAATGAACGGAACTATCCAACCCATGATCTGGAGTTAGCTGCAGTGATTTTTGCCATGAAGATATGGAGACATTACTTGTATGGGTTTAAGTGTGAAGTGTTTACTGATCACCAAAATTTAAAATATATCTTCACACAAAAAGATTTAAATTTGAGGCAGAGGAGATGATTGGAGCTTATTAAGGATTATGATTTTGATATCCAATATCATCCTGGTAAAGCAAATGTGGTTGCTAAAGCCTTACGCAGGAAAACTTCTAGTAGTATCAATTTGATGATTACACAACAACATGAATTGATAAGAGATTTGGAGAAACTAGGAATTTCAATAGTCTAGCCCAATGATGTAGAGTTTGTGACTTTAAATCAAATAATCATTCAGACAACATTAAAGGACCAGATAAGGGAAACTGATGTAGAACTAAATGCTTTTAAATGAATGAAATAAGAATTTGCACGAGTTCTTGAATTAAGTATATAAGATTACCACTATTAGCAATCAAAACGATGATAGAAAACAAAAGAGGGGCTGCCTACGCTTAGGCTAAGCCATACGCCAAACACTTGGAGATTCAAAACAAGTAGAAATTCAATAACATGCAAAGTAAATAATTTTCAACAAAAAATCCTAATCTAACAATAAGATTAGGAGCAAACAAAGGGCACTCTAACCTACGTTTACTAAGCTTTGGCAACGGCAAAACAAAATCCTACATTTATTAAGCTTAGGCAAAGGTGAAGCTCGGCTCCTTGTGAATCTTCATCACCTACAAGATTATGGGGATTAGAGTAGTAAATAAAATTGGGGAAGAAGTTCACCCTTATCAAAACCCGGTAGCAAGTAGTGAGATGTTGAAGAAGTTTGTCGTAGCTCCCTTGAAGGTTCAACTTTGTCGAAGCTCGACAATTAGTAATCAAGATGTTGCAGACGATCGTCTTTGCTCCCCTTGAAGACTACTCTTGAGAGGAACGAGACTATCTTGAGAAGTCAATATGGGGAGAGGGATGGAGGTGGTTGGCTAAGGATGAAAGGTCGGGAGGGAAATTTGGTTCAGATTTTGCAAGAGAAGGTGGACAGGAGTCAAGTATTTGCTTCCCCAATTGATCCTTTTACTTTGAGAAAGGATTAGAGTTTAATTAGTGAAGGGTGGGGGTGGCTAAGGAGGAGGGAGAGGAGGTTTGAATTATTTCCAAGAGGGGGAGGGGGCTTATGGAAATAATTCTAGGAGAGCCCATGATGGGGCCGATGACTTCAATGGGATGGGAAAGTTAATTTGTTTCCAAAGAAGAGGGAGGATCTTTGGAAAAAAATTAATTAAGAGAGGTTAGGGGAAATTTAGCTAAAGAGGAACTGGGAATTAGCAATGGTTTCCAAGAGGGGAGTTAGTGGATTTAGAAACAAATCCCAAGGAGTTAATAGGGGGGCCGGCAGCTTTCAAGGTTATGAGTGAATTGTGGAGGAGTTATTTGGGTTACCCTTTTGGTGATTTAGCGATTAGGCAAGTTTTAATTAAATCCCAATTAATTTGAAATTCAAATATGATTTAATTTAGGAACTTTCCTAAAATAGATTTCTTAAATTAGGAAAGAATTTTAAATTCAAACAATTTTGAATTTAAACCTTCCTAAATTAAGAATGATTGCAATTGGAAAGTATTTAAGAAGTGGATTTGTGGAGGGAAGATGGGGAGTTGGGAGGAGGAAGATGAGGCCGACGGCTTGGTGGGCTTGGGAGGGGGAAATTCGATGGTGGTGATGATGGTGGGCTTGGGAGGGGGAAATTTGATGGTGGTGATGATGATGTGAGGTTGTTCGGAAAAGGGTGGAGGAGTTAAGGTTACCTGGTGGTGAGTGAAAATATTATGGTAGCCGGCGTCTTAAGGGGATGGGATAAACTTCAAAGCCGACGGATAAAAGAGGGAGAAAGGAAGAAAAATGATAGGGAAGGTAGAACCACGAACCCGACCATCTCCAAGGTTGGTGGGTGATCCGTTTTCCTTCTCCTAGGGATTCATCTCTCAAACACTCTCAAGATCTCACAAAGAAATCTAGCAAGGGAAAATTTTACCAATCATTCATTAATTTTCAAAAAGAACATAGGGCTATAAATAGCCTCGTACATAAAACTCAAAAAAATAAAAGACAGCAATGCCCTCAGTGCTTGCATACGACCTCCCTTTAAAAGTGATAAAAATGGAAAAAACAATTACAACATATATAATAAAAGATAAATAACATAATAAAAGATGAATACATGAAATGATTCAAAGCTATATCCGATCGATTGTGGCCGTAGATCGACGGCCACACTTCTGCTGTACTCTCCATACTCTGATGTCCCCATCATTCTCCCGGGGTGTGAGAAAGCTCGACTCCGTTGAGTAAACGTCTCTGATGCTCTTGTAGATCTCCAATGCACCGTGGTCAAAGTGCTGCAGCTCCTTGCGATTCGACCATGTATCCTCTAACTTGGGCTTTCCTTTCCACCTGATCAAATAACTCCATCATCCACCTCTCGTGGAGATGATGTCATCACTTAGAATCGAGTCCACCTTTTCTGCCATGGGTGATTTGGGAATATCTGGGGGTGGGGGTAGATTTAGGTTCTCACATGGTGGGGTCACACAAGGCTGCTGTATGAGTGGATCTGGCATGTTGAAGTCAGGACCTTCATATGCAACTAGATCTTCTATATTAAATGAGGGATTAGAGTTGAATTATGTGTGCAGAACTCTTACATAAGTGTTATCATGAAATTTCTTAGTTATTTTAAATATTCCAACACTCTTAGCATGCAGCTCCTTAACTGTTCCCAGCGGAAATTGTTCCGGACGAATTCGCACCATCACGGAGTTACCAACCTCAGAAGTTTTAAATTTTCGTTTCAGAACGGCATATAATTTGTAATCGTTTTTGCTCTTTTCAATTTGTCGTGCAATTTCTTTATGAGACCCATACATATGAGATGAAAATGATAATGCAGACTCAAAATTTCTATACCTAGAACATATTGGTATAAGGTCTAGTGGCGGTCTATGTTTGAACCTGTAAACAATTTTAGAAGGACATAAATTAAGAGTACGAGTTACTGAATCATGGTAGTCGAGTCCAAACGGGATGCGATCGGATAGGGTGGCTCCAAGGGCTAGATCTAGAACATACAAAATGCCTCTAATCGGGGGTAATGGATTGGGAAGATCATCAGGATGGATCTCAACAAGTCTACTAGGTATGAGCTGACTCTCATGTGGGACTGATTCGTCAGACTCAGTGGAAGTCTCAAGATCAACTAAGCTGTGTAAAGGCACTCTCTGGGCTATGGGGGCTATTAGGTTTAGTCCCTTCTTGGCTTTGGCAGGGTTGGATTCAAGATCATCCGTAACCCGAGGCTGTGATGGTAAAAGCTTGATCTTTTTGCCCCTATGTTCAAACACAGATGTTTAAATGACCAAAGATGTGGACATCGTTGTCAAATAGTCAGGGACGACCTAGAAGGATTTGTCCAACACTCATAATCAACACATCACACTAAACATTCTCCTTATAGCCAGCGAAAGAGATGGGTATGAAGCTTCGTTCCTTTATCTCCAAGGCAGTGAAGTTGACCCAAACTATCTTAATAGGGATTGAGGTGAGGAACGGCAGACAGGCCAAGCTTAGACACCATGCTGGAGGAGACATCATTGATGCAGCTGCCACTATCCACGACGACCTTATTGTTTTTATCCTTGATGTTGGTGTAGGTGTGAAAGATCGTAGTCATACGCCAGTCGTTGGTGGTAACGGGTTGTGACAGTGCACATCTCACCACGCCGGTGGGAGAAGTGTCAATTTTCTGAATGTACTAGATGACAGCAGCGTCGTCATCCTCTTCAAAGAATTCACCATCGTTGTCCACTTGGTGAATCTGATCGACCTCGGGCTCGAATTTCGCTTCAGTGATCTCTTCGATAATCGTAACCTTACAGGGATTAGAGCACTGAGAGGCGTTATGCCCATACCCCTGACATCTAAAGCATTTGGTCCCGGGGTTAGATCGAGGGGTATCCGGAGTGGGAGGCTTGCTTCTAACATAACGATGGGGAGTGGGGGGACCAGAGGAGGGTCAGGTAGTGCTCCCTGGGGTCGGCTGGGTAGTGGGGTGTGAGGGGTGGAACTACCAGAAGGTCTGTAGGAAGGCCTAGAGTCATGTGAACGGCTCGAGTGCTGTAAACGGGTCTCCTTTAAATCAAACACTAGGCTGTAGGCATTTTCCAGTGTAGTGAGGTTCTAGGCAAACATCTCATTGCGAAGATCCTCTTGCAACCCGGTTCGAAACATTGACAATATCTGCGCAGGGGTTGTAGAGGTCTTCCTCTTGCATCGAATCAGGTAGTCATCGAAGGAGGCAATGACTCCTTAACTAGTTATTGCCTTGAGTCAGCCTATTCCACCTGTCTAATAGTCGGGGGAAGTACGAGGAAGGCAAATACTTTTGCTTGAGTTCCCGCTTCATGGACGACAAATCAGTAATGGGGTAGTCGTTCCTAGCTTCCCTAAGGCTCTTTAAATTGGCCCAAAATTTACTTTCCCTACCTGTGCGCTTCATCTTTGCAAAGCTGACCTTCCTAGCCTCAGAGATGTCATACCATTTAAGAAACTGTCCATACCTTTAACCTAGTCCAAGAAGAGCCGAGGATCGAGTGTGCCATCAAAGGTTGGAGCGTTAACTTTAATATTTATCATGAGTGGTATATCAGGATCATGACGTGGGTTATGTCCGTGGTAAGGTGCTTGATGATTGATACGATGCTGCCTCTCATCCAAGTCTAGATCATGATGTGGGTCATGTCCGTGGTAAGGAGCTCTATAATTGGCACGATGTTGCCTTTCATCTGGGTAGGTCTCATCCCCATACAAAGAAGGTGGTCTAGATGGGGTGTAGGGAGTTGGGTGCTCTCTAGCTTGCTCAAGTGGGTCAAATCGCTTAGTGGTGTTCCTTCGGAGCTCAGCTAGGTCGACTTGGTTCTCTTTGAGTTGCTGGCTAATATTGTTCATTTGGCTTACCAACAAGTCTAAAGTCCTTCCTAGCTGTTCCGGGTCCATGGTTAGTGTCATGACCTGGCGAGAACGGAGATCAGCAGTAGGAATTAAAAACTTTCACATTTTAATGTACAAAACATCTTCAAATCATAAGAAAGAGCCACTAAAATAAAACCAAGAGGAAATTTTTCTTTTTCTATTCATTCAACAATACATCAACATAATAATTCAAATATAAAGTTTCAAAAATAGAAAAGGTGTCCAAAATCCTTTTCTTACATTTCATCTCTAATCCTTCTATCTCAAAACATCAAAAAAAAAAAAAAAGACAAAACCTGTTGTCCGTCGTCTCCCTACGACGGTACATTTGGGGAGGTCTATCCACCATTATCCTTTACCAGATTCTCCTGAAAAGTGTCCCACAACATGGGTGATCCATAACTCAGTAGATAAATGCTTTTCAATTAAATTTCAGAAAACAAGGTAAAGAGGTAACATGTCTGCCAATGCTTTTAGTATAGGAACAATAAACATGTCATAACATTTAACTAGCATGCCTCTAAGTCATCAATTAAGCCTCTTTTCTTGGATAAGCTTGTAACCAATTTCCTTATACATTGCATGACTTGTTTTCATGATTCATGTGATGCTTCTTATACTTATCATATAATACATAATTTATAATCACCCGTATCGAAAGTATTATTATTACTGATCAGGTACATTTTATTTGATCATTCCTTTATCATTTGATTCAAAAGAACCTCCTTTACCATTTGGCTCAAAAGAGCCTCATTACCATTGCTCAAAAGAGCTCATTTATCATTGATACTTTCGCGTCAACATGCATATGCACATAATTCTTATATATTCATAAAAAGAACTTTAGGATATCCTTCATGCATATGGTTTATTATTCCATAAGGTGATACATGATTATATGGTTTCATGAGAAAAAATACATGGGCTATGACTTTCTTTAAGCATTACATGAGAAGGATACCATTATATTACAAACTACCACATGAGAAAGGCACTTGCATTGTAAACTATCACATAAGTAAAACATGTGCATTGTAGTAGGCATAAGGTCAAGTGTCTCTAAATCTTTCTACATGGACACATATTATTAAGCTAATCATAAGAGTATGTTGCATTACATGTAGGAGCATGTTAGGATGTAGAAGAAAAATACAATTGCAATAATACTAATAATCCCATAACAATACAAGGATATGATATCATGGAAAGAAAAGAATTCTGAATTTAGAAGAGCTACATTTTTCCTACCTCAACTTGTGCACCACTTCTGATTGTCCGATCAAATCCTTCCCTCCACGCGTTCAATATCTAAAAGAGACATACATATCGTGTAAATATCACTAGTCCCCATAAAAACTTCCTAAATCCTTAATTTATGACCATAGAGAACTCATTCCTATGCTATGTCCACACGTTGAAATTAAACCCCTCTTACCATTTCATGACATATCTCATTCCTATTTTCTTTAAATTAAGATTTAGTCATAAATCTTAAATTTTATGCATGCAAACATCTTCCCTACACTCAAATAGTAATTAAAATATAAATAATTTTCGGAATATTTTAAATAAAAAATAGAAAAACTAGTATTTTATGCAAAAGCCTTAAATTTTCCTCTAAAAACCTTCCCAAAACCGTTTAGAACCATAAGGCTAAAAAATTCTATGATTAGGGAAAATCCTAAATTCTAAAGCTTAAAATTTTCCCCAATCTTGCATTATTTATCAGATAGAGGCTTTCTTATGCCATTAGGAGTTACTTTTGTGAATGCATTTCCAAAGAAAATCAACATTGAGTGAAACCCTAATTTTCAAAATTCTCATTTTTCATGAAAACAACTCATTCTTGAGTTTAGAAATATCCCCTTACTCTTCCCTAAACTTATCTCAAAGAAAACTTAAGTTTTCCAAAAACTCTAATTTTCTTCCCTTAGTGAAAACTCAATGAAAAGAAGAGGAAACTCTTGCAAACAACTTACCTTAGCCATCCTTACAAGTTTCCTTCAATTTCCCTCCCAAATCATCGCCCTAAACCGCCCCTAGGCTCTCCCGTCGCTGCTCCTACCCGACGCGTCCTCCCCTTCTCCGCTCGGTTCGGGTCACATGGATGAAATGGGGACCGGAATATTCGGCCCCCTATTTAGAGTGGGATCATATCATTAATTGCCTATTTACCTAAAAGCCCATACTGAAAATCATCTCTATTCAAAAGTCATCAAGGGAAAAACCGTCGTAATGCCATTTTAACTCCCAAAATACTTCAAATTCGATATGAGTTCTTTATATCAACTCGCTCAGAATTTTGCGCACTATTTTATAGAATTTAGTACGTCGAATTCCGACGACTTTGAAATTTTCACTTAAAACTCATCGCGACGCATCGAAAAGCGTGCGAAGTCTAAAATGGCATTTTGCAGGTTTAACAGCTAGACACTAGGGGACACTTGGGGGTGAATCTAGGTAGAGGACAACACCTACATGCAATGATAAACTCTCTAGAATGACACTAAACGATGCAGAAATGTTTGGACAACAAACTTCAACAAGGCGTGTTAAGTATCCTAGGTAACTAGGGAAGTTGTTATATTGAGGGCAGCACCTAGATACTTAAGAGACAACCTTAAAACTAACGAAATAAGTGCAGAAATTTTCTGAACAACAAACACAACTAAGATTTAAAATAATTTAAGAGATGGTATGCATGCCAAATTAAATGCGAGCTTAAGCAATAGCCTAGGATGAATTCTAGCACATGTAACACATGCTAGCCATGCTCTGATACCAGATGATGTAGAACTAATTGCTTTTAAATGAATGAAATAAGAATTTGCACGAGTTCTTGAATTAAGCACGTAAGATTACCACTATTAGCAATCAAAACGAAGATAGAAAACAAAAGAAGGGTGCCTACGCTTAGGCTAAGCCACTTGCCAAACACTTGGAGATTCAAAACAAGTAGATATTCAATAACATGCAAAGTAAATAGTTTTCAACAAAAATTCCTAATCTAATAATAAGATTAGGAGCAAACAAAGTGCACTCAAACATACGTTTACTAAGCTTTGGCAACGGTGAACCAAAATCTTTTGTTTACTAAGCATAGGAAAAGGTGAAGCTCGACTCTTTGTGAATCTCCATCTCCTATAAGATTAGGGGGATTAGAGAAGTAAATAAAAAAGGCGAAGAAGTTCACCCTTATCAAAACCCAGTAGCAAGTAGTGAGATTTTGAAGAAGTTTGTTGTAGCTCCCTTGAAGGTTCAACTTTGTCGAAGCCCGGCAATTAGTAATCAAGATGTTGCAGACGATTGTTTTTGCTCCCCTTGAAGACTACTCTTGAGAGTGAGTAGACTATCTTGAGAAGTTAAGATGGGGTGAGGGATGGAGGTGGTCGGCTAAGGATGAAAGCTCGAGAGAGAAATTTGGTTCAGATTTTGGAAGAGAAGGTGGAGAGGAATCAAGTATTTGCTTCCCCAATTGAACCTTTTACTTTGAGAAAAGATTAGAGCTTAATTTGGGAAGGGTGGGGGAGGCTAAGGAGGAGGGGGAGGAGGTTTGAATTATTTTGAAGGGAGGGAGGGGGCTTATGAAAATAATTTCAGGAGAGCCCATGATGGGACCGACGACTTCAATGGGATGGGAAAGTTAATTTGTTTCCAAAGAAGAAGGAGGATCTTTGGAAAGAAATTAATTAAGAGGGGTTAGGGGAAATTCGGCCAAAGAGGGAAGTGGGAATTAGGAATTGTTTCCAAGAGGGGAGTTAGTGGATTTGGAAACAAATCCCATGGAGTTAATAGGGGGGCCGGTGGCCTCCAAGGTTAGGAGGGAATTGTGGAGGAGTTATTTGGGTTACCCTTTTGGGGATTTAGCGATTAGGCAAGTTTTAATTGAATCCCAATTAATTTGAAATTCAAATAGGATTTAATTTAGAAACTTTCCTAAAATAGAATTCTTAAATTTGGAAAGAATTTCAAATTCAAACAATTTTGATTTTTAAATTTAAACCTTCCTAAATTAAGAATGATTGCAATTGGAAAGTATTCAAGGAGTGGATTTGTGGAGGGAAGATGGGGAGTTGGGAGGAGGAAGATGAGGCCGGCGGTTTGGTGGGCTTGGGAGGGGGAAATTCGATGGTGGTGATGATGATGTTGGGTTGGTCAGAAAAGGGTGGAGAAGGAGTTAAGGTTACCCGTTGGTGAGTGAAAATTGTATGGTGGCCGGCGGCTTAAGGGGGTGGGATGGACTTGAAAGCCGGCGGCTAAAAGAGGGAGAAAGGAGGTAAAATGATAGGGAAGATAGAACCACGAACCCAGTCGTCTCCAAGGTTTGGTGGGTGATCCGTTTTCCCTCTCCTAGGGATTCATCTCTCAAACACTCTTAAGATCTCACAAAGAAATCTAGCAAGGGAAAATTTTATCAATCACCCACCAAACCTTGGAGACGGAAAGAACTTTTAAGACCTTAGAGGATTTACTCAGATTATGTGTACTTTATTTTGGGGGCAAATGGGAGACACATACCACTGATTGAATTTGCTTACAACAACAATTTTCAATCAAGTATAGGTATGCCTCCTCATGAAGCTTTGTATTGAAGTAAGTGTCGAACTCTCTTATGTTAGGCTGAAACAGGAGAAAGAAAGATCATTGAAGCTGATTTAGTAAATGATGCTACTAAAAAGATAAGATTGATCCGTGACAGATTGAAGGCTATGTAAGATAGATAGAAAAAGTTCGATGATGCCAAATATAGATCAGTTGAGTTTGATGTTAGAGAGCTTGTATTCCTCAAAGTTAGTCTTATAAAAGGTGTGAAGAGATTTGACAAAATGGGAAATCTGAGTTCAAGATATATAGGTCCTTTTGAAATTGCAGAAAAAATCGAAAGTGTGGCCTATAGATTGATTTTGTCAACTAATATGAGTGAAGTACATAATGTATTCCATATCTCTTTTTTGAGGAAATACATTTCAGATGAAGCTCAGAAGATTAGTATTGAATCAATGGATATCCAACAAGATCTGACATTTGTAGAAGAACATGAGAAAATCATAGATTATGATATTAAGCAGCTTCGAAGCAGAGAAAATCCTTATGTAAAAGTCCTTTGGAAGCATGGATCTGAAAAAGATACCACTTGGGAGAAAGAATCAAAGATGAGAGAAAGCTACCATCACCTATTTGACTAAGGTATGATTTCTTAAGCTTGTTTTAAATTTTGAGGACGAAATTTTTATAAGGGAAGGAGAATTGTAAAACTTGAAAAGTAACGATCTTCAGCGTCGCACGCATTTCAATGCGCCGCGATGAGATTAAGTAAAATTTTGAAGTCGACGAAATTTGATGCAATAAATTTTATAAAATAATACGCAAAATTCTGAGTGAATCGGTATAAGAACCTATATTGAATTTCATGTATTTTGGAAGTAAAAATTTATCGAAGTCTCAATATGATAAGATTGCCCTTGATGTCATTTTTTAAGGGCATTTAAGACCATTTGTTTTAAAACCCAATGCTCCACTCTTATTAGGGGACCGAAATATTTCGGTCCCAATTTATTTCTTGTGGCCCGAACCCAGCGTAAGAATCACGGGAAGGAGGCGACATGAGCGGCGACAAAGCTATTTTTAAGGGCGGTTTGCGAGGAGAATTGAAAGAAAATCGTAAGGAAGGTTAAGATATGTTGTTTATAAGAGTTTTCTCTAAGGGGGGAAATCTAGGGTTTTGTGAAAACTCAAAAATTTTTTAAGAGGATAGAGAAGCTTTAGAGGATGTTTTTAAACACTAAAATGAGATGATTCCTTGAAAAATATAGATTCTAAAATTTAGAGTTTTCTCCGATTTTCGTATTCTTTCAAAATAGCTTTGTAGGAAAGTTTTTTAATGACATTATGGAGCTTATTTATGAAGCTAGTTAATTCATTTAGAAGAAATTTTCATGCTCCAAGATTTAGGGTTTTCCAAAACCATGAGAAAAACCTTTAATTGTGTTGGTTCCTAATGAACTTAATCAAGTTTAAAAGCAAAGATTATACCTTTAGCACAAATTATTATTTTTCTAAATTTTAAATTAGGTGAATACGAAAATTTATTATATGTTAACTTAAGTTTAAGTGAAAGAGATGGTTTGTAAGCATGAGGTGAGTGAAGGAAATGAAGGAAATTTCCAAAAAGCTAGATTTATAATTAAGCCCCAATTTAGAGGAAATAAAAATGGTATTTATCTTAAATTAAAAAAAATGTGTTGAGTAGAAAGTTTAAGCAAGATGTATGGATGAGTTCTTTTTTCATAGATTAGGATTTTTAGAAGTTTAAGAGAGAACAAATTAATGTTTACACTTTATGTACATCTCTTGTAGATATTGATCGCGTAAAGGAAAGAGTTCGTAAGGATATTTGACGGATTACACTATGGTGAGGTAGGTAAAATGATTTTTTTTTTAAATTCAGAAAGTTCTTTAATTGCAAATATGTAGGAATGATATTTCTCTTTATGTTATTTGTAATATCATTTATGGTTAGCATGTTTTTATATAGAAGCTCATGATCACATGATACAAAATCAAAGTTCTTATACATTGTTAGGACCAAATGGTAAAGTTCATGTTTCTTTCCTTACGAGTATTACATATGCCTTCTTCTACATGTAATATACATTTGATCATATCTCTTTTCTCATGTAAGTTGCAAATATGTAATTTCATATAAGAACATACACATTAAAGGTATACATAAGCCTCTTTTATGAATAAATAAGGAATATTTGCATGTGCATGTTTGATGCGGAAGTATCAATAGTAAATGTACTCTTTTGAGCTAATGGTAAATGTGTTCTTTTGAGTCAAATGGTAAAGGGGTTCATTAGAAGTTAGAACCAAATGGTAAAAGTGGCCAATTAAATGTGTATCTGATCAATACAAATGATACTTCTGAGACGGGTGATAAATATTATATTATTATGATATTATATCTTTATGTTATATGCATATGAGGCATGAATGCTTAAGAAGAAAGAATTGTAAGTTTATGCAAAGAAAGAGAACTTGAAGATTGATTTAATGGCATGTTCTATTTTGACAAAATATTAGAACATGTTGAACGTTCATTTATTGATAAGTAGAAGCATGTTATAGTTCTTTACTTGTCTTTAAATTTAATTGAATGTCATTTTATCTACTGAGTTGTGACTCACCCTACTTATGGGACACTTTTCAGGAGAATCCGATAAAAGATAATGACGGATAGACCACCCTTTACGTATCGTCGTAGGGAGACGACGGGCGACATGTTATTTTTTTTTTGTTTTTGATGTTTTGAGTTAGAAAGATTCAAGATGAATTGTAAGGAAAGATTTTTGGATATCTTTTATGTTTTGGAAACTTTATGTTTGAATTGCTATGTTGATATGTTGAATAATGGATAGAAATAAAAAAATAAATTTTACTTGAAATTTATAGTGGCTCTTTCTTTATGTTTGTAGATGTTTTGTATATTATAATGTGAAGATTTTTAATTTCTACTGTCTGTCCATTATTCCCGCCTCGCCTATGCGAGCTTATCAGGCCAGGTCGTGACATCTACTTTCTTAATGTCACGACCCGACCCGGTTAGCTCGCAAGAGGGCGAGACGGGAACGAAGATCGGACAAGAGGAAAATAATAAAAACCTTCACATTACCTTATTAACATGTCTCCAAACATATATAAAACATCATCAATATAATGAAAGAGCCGCTAAATAACTCAAAGTAAAATTTTTCATTTCATTCATAAACCAAAATCAACATATACATGAAGATTCATTACAAAAAGGAGGTGCTCAAAACAGAACTAACCATCAAGGTTATCCTATACATCCATCTATATCAAAACAACAAAAACTTGAAAGGAAGAAACTGTCGCCCGTCGTCTCCCTACGACGGTACTTGAGGGGAGGTCTATCCGTCTTTATCCTTTACCAGATCCTCCTGAAAAGTGTCTCACAACATTAGTGAGTCACAACTCAATAGGTGTAAATGACATTCAAATAAATTTAAGTACAAGGGAAGAAACTACAACATTCTTTTATATCTCAATAAAAGAATGATCAATATATTACAACATTTGTTTAAGGTGATACATGTCTTTACTTCAACTAATAAGTTATCATTCATTTCATAATCTTTCTATTTTTCCTCTTAAAACATTCATGCCTCAAATAATAGTTTTATATGCATATAACATAAAGATGCAATGTTCTTAATATATATATATATATATATATATATAATATATAACACTCGTCTCGGAAGTATTATTTGTACTGATCAGATACAAAAATATTTAGCCAATACTTTACTATTTGGTTCAAAAGAGCCCCATTACCATTGCTCAAAAGGGCTTCTTTACCATTTGATACTTCTGCGTCAACATGCACATGCACATAATTCTTATATATTTATAAGAGAGGCTTATGTAAACTATTCAAATGTATGTTTTCATATGAAAATACATGTTTGCTATCCTCATATTTATAATTGCATGTAAAGAGAAGACATGTGAAGTAGATGTAAAGAAATGAGCATGAGATTCATCATTGAGTTTTAATATTACATGAAAACGACTTTACTTTTACATCAAATGATCATAGGCTTATATAAGAAAACATGCTAGTCATAATGATGTCATAAAGAGCATAAAAAGGAAAATGTTATTTCTATGTATTTGCATGTAAAAAGATTTTCTAAATTTAAAAGAAGTCCATTTCACCTATCTCAACTTGTGCACCACTTCCGATTGTCCAATCAAATCATTCCCTCAACACGTTCAATATTTAAAAGAGATATACACAACGTGTAAGTATAACTAGTCCCCACATAACTTCCTAAATCCTTAATCTATGATAATAAAGAGCTCAACCCTATGCCATGTATAAGTTTTCAATTTAAACCCCTCCTATCATTTCATGACATCTCTCATTCCCATTTTCTTCCAAATAGGATTTAGTCATAAATCTTAGGTTTTATGCATGCAAACATCTCTCCCTACACTCAAATAATAATTAAAATATAATTAATTTTTGGATTATATTAAATCAAAATTTAGAAAATCTTGTATTTCAAGTAAAAGCCCTAAATTTGTCTCTAAAATTCTTCCCAAAACCATTTAGAACCATAAGGATAAAAAATTTCATGATTAGAGAAAAACCCTAAATTCTAAAACTTAAAATTTTTCACAATCTTATATTAATTTTCAATTAGAGACTTTCTTATGCCTTTAGGAACTACTTTTGTGAAGGCATCTCCAAAGAAAAATAACATTCAGTGAAATCCTAATTTTCAAAATTTACATTATTCGTGAAAACACTCACATTTGGGTTTAAAAACATTCCCTTACCCTTCCCTAAACTTATCTCAAAGAAAACTTAAGTTTTTCTCAAAACCCTAATGTCTTTCATTAGAGAAAACTCAATGTAAAGGAAAGAAAACTCTTGCAATCCACTTACCTTAGCCTTCCTCACAAGTTCCCTTCAAGTTCCTCCACGAACGGCCGCTGAAAACTATCGCCCGAAGCTTCCCGCCGCCTTGCCCGTCCGCCTCTCCCTCTTTCTCCGCTCGGTTCGGGCCGTAAGAAACGAATGGGGGACCGAAACATTCGACCCCCTATATAGAGTGGAACTCTCTCATAAAAAATCTAATTACCTAAAAGCCCTTAAACTCTTCTCTATTCAAATGTCATCAAGGGCTAAGTTGTCATAAAGAGCTTTCCAGAAATTTTAACTCTCAAAATACTTAAAATTCGATATGGGTTCTATACATTGTTTTGTTCAGAATTTTGCGCTCTATTTTATAAAATTTATTGCGTTGAATTCCGACGACTTTGAAAAATTCACTTAAAACTAGTCGGTACGGATCGAAAAGCATGCCAGGTCTAAAATGGCATTGCTTACGGGTTTTACACTTAATCGGGTCATCAGAAGGCTGCCATTTTATGTGACCAAATGATGCAAACTACTAGATAGAAAAACCAATAGGGAGAACATAAGGGCTAGTAGAACTTTTCTCGATTCAAATTTTAGAAAGCCAACACCAAAGAAACCTCCAAACAAACGAAAGTTAGACAAAAAACAAAAACTAATTAAAAATAAAACAAGCTACTCTCAGAACAACCGACTAGCGGTCACTTCACATGCAACGAAATAGTAGGTAATATAAAAGAAGTGCTTAAGGACATGCAAACCAAGGGTGCACCACAGCTACTTTTGGCCAACTTCCACCACAAAACTCCTCCAGCAAATGCTACCAAACCGGCCAACCAACACCTCCAATAGCCTGAGAAGAAAGGTACAAGTGGAGTGGAAACTTGTGGAGAGAAGTAGGTAAGAAGCCCAAGACGAAATCGAAGAGAGAATAGAAGTGGAACAAGCTCGCAAGCTTTCCCAAGAACAAACCCTTAGGTTTTTAGAGAACTTTGCTCAACAAACAACAACCTCTAAAGGCTACAAAACATCTCATATATATAGGTGAAAAGAGGAAGCCAAACAGCCTCAACCACCTCTAGCCGAACCAACCAGAAGAGGGGTGCCAAAAGACCAACAAGCGGCTCTAAGAGCAGCACCCTAAGGGACCACGCGGGGGACAGGAACATGAAGCCGCAGGAACAGGAATAGCCGACCATGGGACAGGAGCCAGGCGGAGAAACTGAAAGGCCAACAAAGAGGGGAAGAATCAGGATTATCCCAATAATGAGTTGAAAAGGCATTCCACTTTGGCATAATGAGCTGAATTTAGAAAAAGAACACAACAACACACCAAAAGGGGCAGGTAAACTCTCGACAACCAAGCCCAAACCAAAAAAACCCAAATCAGCCCAAGAGCCAAGGCACCAAAGAATCTAGCACACCAAAGGTAAAACATGTTCAAAGCACCACCTACTAATGATCATATGTTGCCTTCCATCATAGGGTAGCATAAATTAAACAAAAAATAAATATAGCATTCATATTATAATAAAACTAAAAAAATTGAAATTCGCATGCATCACCAAACCATTTAAGTTGACTCTCTCTAATCTTATCTTTCACTGGAGCCTACTCCAACCTTTTCATTTATATGCTAATTTCGTATCCTGTCTCTCTGAGCTTCCTCATCTTTGCAACACTAAACTTAATATTATGCTTTTCTTTTAATGGCCAACATTCTGCACTATAAAGCCTTACATGTCTCACCACCATCTTATAGAATTTGCCCTAAAGTTTGAGGGATACTTTTCTATCTCACAAGTCAGATGCATTCCTCGACTTCAATCCATAGTAGACCTACCCGGCATGAATTCAAATTGATTTTGAGAAACATTAATATCACGGAGTAGCATATACTCCATAACTCTTTCCCATCGTTTTAAAGTACAACACGTATGAAACAAAGAATTTTACAAGACGTAAAGCTATATGTGATAAATTATGTGAAATATAATTGAAATCAAGATATTACAAGAGAAAAATATTATTAAATATAAGAATTGCATGAAAGCATCATATAACATCAAGTTCAACTCCAATTTTTTTTTCTAAGTTCCTTGTTTATCTACATTTAATTCCTAACACAAGCTGAAATAGTTGGCAACAACTTAGAAAGCATCTGCACAACCATGCTGAGGGGATATTTATTTGAGTCATCATCATAACAAATTGATTTCTCCCTTTTCTCATCATGTAGAGTACAATGCCTCCCAATATACTTTTTCATTTATTTTAGTCTTCTTTCTCTTTTGTAAAATTTTTTTATCAATATAAATATATGATTGATATTCCAAAATTTTTAGAGTAGGAGGTGGTGGTGGTGTGAGACTTTCAAGTGATCCCCAGTGATGGCTATGACAATGGTGGCTGCAGTGAACGCAGTGGGTTGGAGGTCAAGGTAGTCAAGAGTAAGTTGCTATAGCTCTGGGTGCATGAATGCATAATTTTTTGGGGGCTTTAATTTAGGATTTAGGTAAGTTTTAATACAAAATATAAAAAATAAGGTGAGGCGTATGCCTAACGCTAGCAAGGCGAGGTGCACCTTAAGGCAAACCTTAACCAAGTTGAGGTGCAAGCCTCATAAAAAATCTCGAGGCATTAGCCTTGAGGCATTTTTCACTGGAATTGTGCTGAGGTGGTCCTCAAGGAAAGCCTCATATTATGCAATTTTAAACAATGACACCACCATTAAACTCCTTTCTACATTGCCCCATTCTTACATTACCTTATGCTTACACCACCTATTGCTTGCCCCACAAACCACCATCATACTACTTTTTACTCTCCTCTTGTCCATTATCCATTCAATCCTCTCCCTCTCAAATTTCTGTCTCTTGTTTATGAGAGTACCACATAATGGCTTACTATGATTGCCTATTGTTGCTTGCGTCAATTACAACATTGCCTTACAATCCTATAACTGTTTGACTACCTTCTATTGTTTTTCCCCGTCATTAATCAACCAAAGTTTCTCTCCCTATTTTCCCTATATAAATTTTTTATTTTCATCTATGAAACTCTTTATATATATTTATTTCATTTTCTTCTTCCACACATGAAGCCAGTGTTGCCATTGAGCCCATTTTTTTCTCCATTTTACACCAATATCCTTATTCGCTTTTACCATCTTAACTTTAAACTTGCTCTCTCCAACTAACTCTCATCCGTAATGATAATTTTTTTCCTCACCATGAGTGATCATATCATTATTGCTTTCTCTAACTATCATTTTTAGAGTTGCCATATCTCTTACTCATAACTGTTTTTAGTATTGAACTTTGAGAGATGGAGGGTAGTAGGATGGGAGAGGGTGAGGAGAGAGATTATCTATCTTTGATCATCAATCTTTGAAGTGAGTTAAATCTCGAGCCCCTATATGCTTATAATTGTTGGAATCTCTTCGCCATCATTCTTCGTGAGAAGCTTTGTTAGATTATTTATAGTTTGCGTGGTAACATGGAGATCAGTGGAACCATGTAATTTAAACTTTTGAGCCATTAGCCTAAAATAATTTCTTAGGCTAATATTATCTATGTATACCATCATGGAGACAATTTTAGTCCTTTGACAAGTTAGAAGCTAATCCCCTTATTTTGCTACTAACAAAATAAATGACTTTCCTATCAAGCTAAACTAAGTATTCCTGTATTAGATATGCATCACATTACCAATTACATCCCTCGCTGCAGGCAGATAATACTTTCGATTAAGGATATTAGTTGTGCTCTTAGTTGGAAGTTATTAGCATTGAACTGGTAGGGTAATATGTGGCCAATCTAATCAATTTCCTATTGTTTCATTATTCAGGTTTACTCGAGGGCCCATTCTATCAAATTTAGAGGGCTTTATGCCTTAAATTTTTGGAAACCTGATTAACAAACATGGGCTGCTTTATCTCTGGCATCTCATGCAAACTAAGTTGGCAATATGTCAAAGGACATCCTTTCTTGATGATGCCTAAAATTGAATTTGGATTGAAAAATCCTAGAGATGTTATGCATGACTGATCGTGGTTCAGAGATACTAGTCATGATTGATGATGGCTTGGTGGTTGGTGTGGCCAATTCATACTGAAGTGGATAACAGGTGGATAAGAGGTACGAAGGATGGTTTTTTGTTGTTAAAGGTTCCGGATATAACTTTTAAGGCATGTCACTACAATTTAACTATCAAAGAATGGATTCACTCATCTAGAGTGGGGGAGTGCCTAAAATTTACATGGTTTGGGTGAATTATGTGTTGTGGGCTAATCTTCATTATGCAAACATTTTACTCAATAACAATCCCTTGAGGAGTAACCCTTGCACCTGAACTTTGATGATTGAAGTTTGTGGTTGAGGACTTTGTGTTGTAATTATATGTTAGCTTGAGAAGGGAGTGTTTAAGTTTAGCTTTCATTTTGATTTGGAGTTAGGCTTTTACCTCAAAGAGGTGCCTTAAGCATTGGATGGATTCTTGTTAAGTCTACTAAGTATTTAAGTTCAGCTTTCATTTTGATTTGGAGTTAGGCTTACCTCAAAGAGGTGCCTTAAGCATTGGATGGATTCTTGTTAAGTCTACTAAGTATCAAATTCACCCTAGCAGATTGATTGAAGGCTTGGCTGATCAACACCCACTCATGTGATTTAATCTTGTTTGGTTGATATTTCTCCATTATTTTATTGAGTTTGTCACTTGTTTGAAGCTTAGCCCAATTTGGAGACTTTATGGCTATAAGTTGATCCATTAGACTTGATTTTGAAAAGGAGCTTACAGTCCAGAAGAAGTGATAGTTGAATGACACACCTTCACAAATAATGCTAATGGAAGCCAATTTTTACGAAAATAAAAATATATATGAAAGATATACATATTTCATTAATTAAACCAATAAATCAAATACTTAACTAAGTGTATAAGTATATAAATCAATAAATATACAAATGCATATAAACTAATAAAAGTGTGTACAATTAATTAGTCACACTGTAATTTGTTACACTTTAAATTTGTTAGATTACATATAGTTTTGTGCAATACTATAAGTGACATGACACAAGTTTAATTAAGTTGTAGATAAATAACAAATATAAGTGAGTGAGTTGCTTACTATTAAACTTAATGTGAATTAATTAACTAAACTACATTGTCTATACAATTCATTCATTATAACTAAATTATTGTAGTATCCAACTAACTACAACATATACTAATAATGATAAAATAAATATTCAATGCCAAATGTAAGAGTATAGAAATTTAAGAGCTGAAGTAAAATAATTTTCTTTACACACTAGCATAAGAGAGAATATTGCATTCACCACTTCCAAATTCTAGCACAATGAATTTGTTCCAATCATTTACTAAAGAAGGAGAAAGATATATGTATAAGTTAGCCAAACAAAGAGATAGGGGTAGTAAGGATTTAGTTCAAGTGAAGTGTATTAAAGATGAAGATCAAAAAATACTTTTCTTTCCAATCAATTAATTTAATGCTTTAGTAGAGTAAATGCAAGCAAAGTAAACCAAATTATGTAGCTTGAGACTTCACAATATTTACGTGGTTCATCTAACATCAAGGCCTACATTCATGCAGATAGCCAACACCTGGACTATTATTCCTACCATCTCGAGTTTGTCTTGCAAATCCTCTCCATAATGGTAAAGAAGCTTATACCTCACACTTCTTTATAAGGGAGTACTGTCCAATATGCTCTCTTATACTGGGAAACTACAACCTCTATTCTTTAATACAAGAGAAAACATCAAGCCAAAGTTTTCTTAAATTTTGTTGGAGACCTAATGGCTATCTCCTGACAATTAAAGAATGGGACGAACACTAATTATAATATTGAAATATAAACAATAATTAAAAAAACGTACAAAACTTATGTATTAAAGCAAAGAATGTTACCAAACTGAAAGCCTCAAAGGAATCAAATGGAATTGATGAACAACTTAAGTTCTTGAAAAACTTCTATATGATGTAACAAAAAAGTTTTTCGTTGATTTCTAATTCACCGTCTCATACATGTAACCCCTTAAAGCATACCTAACGGATACTAAAAATCTTCCCAAAATGGCTAGAAAATGCTTTGTCCAAATCCTCCTGACAATTCTCCAATAATTATCATGTTTTAGTGAAAACGACTAATATTTTAAAAAGTTATAATAAATTCATTTTAATCAAAAGTATGCCATATAATATAGAAATCATATCTAAAAAATTCAATGCATCCACTGTTATATGAATGTTGCACAAATTCATTTTTTATAATATGATTTGCTTATTAATACTAATTATTACAAAATTTATTTTTTAATATATTAAATAAGCTTTATAAAAGCCAAAATATTTTGTCTAGAAACATATATTTTATAGTAACTTACCATAATTTTTTTTTTGTAAAAAGTTGATCCTTTTAAAAAATGTAAGATATAGCTTATTATTTTTAAGAGAAAATGATCAAAATGATTCTTTAACTCATTATGAATAACTAAAATAGGCCCCAACTAACATAATTATCATGCTAAAGCATGCTAAAAAATTCAAACTATATAATGAAACATATAGAATCAATTCAGTTTGGTACCACATAAATTATCATCATTATAATGATTAGCAAATGAATCATCCGATTATAAAATAAAATAATATTAAATGTAATTTATAATTATATTTAAATAAGTAAATATTGAAAAAAAGTAGAAAAAAATCCTATTAATGTTGAACATTGAATAACCAAACTAGTTGCACCTCACATTGATTCACTCCCCAAACGGCGCATGAATCGATCATTCCGCTTGTTTTCACAAAACAGTGTGCAGAAACCCTCCATTAGGTACATTCGCATGCAGAGACGCAACTCTCTCTCTCTCTCTCTCTTGTTCGCTCTTGTATGAACGCAAGAACCACCCGCTTGCCCCTCTCGCTCATCTCCCTCAAACGCAGGAAAGACGACGTGCACGATCCCTCTCATCTCCCTTAGTCGCACGTGAGAAGCCTGACCCAGCTATCTCCCTGCGATCTAGACCCGCCGCTCGTGTCCACCCCTTGCGCGCAGTGCGCTTGCCGCTCTTCCACTTAAGCCATAGTTACTTATTGCATAAACCATTTAACCATTTATTTAATGCATCGTTGTAGCAAATCCACTTAAACCAAAACAATTATTATGTCCTCTAACCGGACGTAGAGCTACGTTCGGCCGCCAATAACATGTCGCCACGTGCTCTTTACTCTTTATCGCGCGGCCCGACGACTTGACCCGGAGCGGAACCCGGGAATGCTATGTTAACGATAATCTCGGTATTGCTCGGTATTTGCTCGGTATTTGCTAGGTATTGCTTTGGAAAATTGAGAAATACCTAGCATGCAAAAGTTCCTTAAACCAACATGCAAAGGCTAGATGCAATCATACCACTAATAGTGAACTTGGAAGTTTGAGTGGAAAGTGCACTATCCCAGTTATATATAAAATTAGATTAGCTAAGTAATTAGCGTTTCTTTCCCATTTCCATTTTTCCCTATCCGTTTCTCTGTATTTCGTATGGCTGGCCGTGAGCAGGAGCTGGGATCTGTCAGGCTTGTTGGGGCTGCTACTATAGGTCTAAGTAAGGAAATCATTGATTAAATAAATAATTTGCTGAAATTTGTCGTTGCTAAAAGGATATAAATGAGTTAGAAATTCTTAAATTTGTTGAAATTATTGGGTACAGAAATCTGAAAGTGTGAAAATCAGTAGGGAGAAAATATAATGCTGCTGTTATGTTAGCTGAAATCAATGTTTTTGGAACTATGAAGAATTACTGAAAATTTATGTTGCTGAAATCAGTTGACTATAGTCGAGTTCATTGTGGTAGATAGTGGGAAACAGGAAAGAAAAAATAGGACATTTTGATTGCTTAAGGAGACATTTCTTTGAAGTAAACTTGTAATGTTTTCTTCTTGTGTTTTATTTGAATGCCTATTGAAAGAAAAAAAAATGGTGCTTTAGGTTGTGTATAAGAGAAAAGGGGGTCGAGGTATTGGAGGAGAACATATTTGTAACTAGGTGACATACCCAACTTGTAGTATGAAATGAGAGTATTTTTATATACTTAATGCAATTGTGGTTGATTTCAAGCATGTAGTTCATTTCTAGTGTAACTGAGATAATTAATTGTCATGCGAATTATTTAATAACCACTACATGTTGAAATGTGATGTTATAAAATGATACTATAGATGTAGGTGAGGAGTTGCTTGGGTGTCTTTTTGGCTTCTTTTTCTCTATTTATAGGAGCTGTTTGTGGCAGTTTTAGGAGAGGAAATATAGTGATTTTTGGAAAACAAAACCTAAGGTTAGCTTGCGAGCTAATCTTGTACCTCTCTTCTTCTTCTAATTCATCTTGGTCTTCTAATCTATTTCTTCTATCCATGGTTTACACCCCATTGTATCTTTCTTCTCAAACTATAAAAATTTGTAAGGTGTCATTGTTTGTTTTTTAAGTTTGTTTTGTCATGTTTTTTATTATTATTGTGTTTGTTTAAGTTATTTGGAAAGGAAGCGATTATTTGCATACTTAGTAGGCTTTAGGTTTTTTTTTGGTTGCATCTATTTGGTATTAGAGTTCTAGGTTGTCATTCTAGTCTTCCTCTCTTAAAAAAAAACAAGAAAAATCATGATCAACCAAGTAATCTTGAAGTCCAAATTCCAACAAACAAATGGGTCCCATCCCAAGGAAACTCTATCGATCCCATCCAGAAGTGAATGACAAGAGTTATGAATTCCAAAAGAATATGGATTTCGAATTTAAGATCCTTAGGGAAGATGATCTTATGAATCCCACTACCAATTCTGAATCAGATAATCAAGGTTTTGAACATTTGAGTCCCGTGGAAATAATATCCAAATTCACATCTAGGAAACAAATTGATTTGATTCTCAAGAATCTTATAAGTAGAGCGTCTAAGTCTGCATCAACTCATACATCTGCATATTCATTTGCATCGCATCTGCATGAACTGCAGAAAGAGATTTATGTTAGGATAAATCAAAGCAATGCAACTTATAAACTCCAAGTAGACATTAAAAAAAGACTAAGAACTTTTGAGGTGGGTGACTGTGTAATGGTTCGGATTCGTCCGGAACGGTTCCTGAAAGGGGCAGTGAAGAAACTACATGCTAGGAGTGCAGGACCGTTTAAGGTAGTAAAGAAAATTAATGACAATGCTTGGTGGATCTTCCATTAAATTTTGGCATGAGTCCCTTATTTAATATCGAGGATCAGGTAGCTTATGAGGGATCTGACTTCAACCCACCAAATCCATTGATTGAACCTTGTGAGAACATACTTGGTGAAAACCCAAACCTACCTCCACTTCCCAAATTAACAAATTCAACCCAGGCAGATGAAATTGCTACTATCTTGGATGATGAAATTATTTCTACCAAGGATGGAGGTAGAAGATGATACTTGGTTAGATGGAAAAATAAGCCGAAGACAGAAGACACTTGGTTGGAGCGCGAGGAGTTGGAGGTGGTGGATCCAGACCAGTTGGAGATATACGAGAGCTCTCATATCACTGACTCGACAGGTTCGAGTTTTCTCCCGCCCCCTGGAGAATGATTGGGGCATCTGGTCATGGAAAGTTTATCGTCGCCGAGGCTAGAGATTAGTGGCCGTGATTGAGTCGTTGTATATGTAGTTTGTTTTATTTGATCTTTTGGATTTGTGTTGTTTTATTTCCTATTTTACCCTCCTGTGAGGTGATGTTATGTTTGGTGATCAAGGGTATTTTGGTCTTGTTGTTTTTTCTTCTTTTTGAGCTTATATATAGGAGCCCTCATCCTTTGTAATTTGGTTAATGAATGCAGAAAACATTTTTACCTTTGGTGCTTAGTTTTCTTCTTTCTAAGTTGCTTGGTAAAGATTAATTTAGTGGTGTGAGTGTGAAGTACCCAACAACAATTGTCTCTTGGTTTTATCCTTGTCCTCAAGTCACTCCATCTCCTTCCTAACTCCCAACCGAACTCTTCCCCTACTCCTAACCGGAATTCCCAAACTCCTGCAGCAAATTTCTGCTTGGAAACCTGCTGTCCAAAGCCTTCTAACCCCACCAACAACTCTTCGTTTACCCTCCCTCCTAGTGCTAGTATCCAACCACCCAACATCCACTTTGGTGACCCTTCCTCTTCCAAAAAAACACTGAAATTTCACCGCCCAATAGCTAATAAAATATTGTTTTTACAACTTCCTCATTGGAAGTTGGAAAGTCACCTTGTGCCTCTTTGTATTCTCCAAAACCTTTTCCCAAAAGTTAAAGTGCTGTCTTTTAACTTTTCCAAAGCCCCTCTTAATTTCCCTATTAAATACAAGCCTCTTCGTATTCTCGAAAACATTTTCCCAAAAGTTAAAGTGTTCTCTTTTAACTTTTCCAAAGCCCCTCTTCATTTCCCTATTAAATACAAGCCTCTTCGTATTCTCCAAAATCTTTTCCCAAAAGTTAAAGTGCTGCCTTTTAACTTTCCCAAAGCCCCTCTTCATTTACCTATTAAATAAAAGCCATATAACCTTCCAACTCCCCCAAACCTGCTGCCTACTTTTCCCAACAGTCACTAAACCACGTTTGTCCACTATATCCCATTCCCAAAATAGCCAAAACTAATCCTCACTCATTTTCCAGTCATTAGAACACTCCACACTCCTCCATTAGACCCTCCACTAACACTCCAAACAGCATTCTCCCTTCCCAAAACAATCAAATCAGTAAACGTTGTCCTCCAAAGTCACCTAACTTGGGTCCCTTCAGAGATTCAACAAAAGTCATTGTCTACCATGGGAGTTATTGTCCTCTTCGTCAACACTTTGTTCAACGTCCAAACAAGATAAGTGTTTTACATCTTCTCTTATTTACTGTTTAGCCTACATATCTTATTCTCCCCTCCGAAGAAGCTTCAAACAAGCCTAACAACTAATCTGCTTAGTCTACTTTCTTAATTAAGAGCTTCGGACTTCATTTGCAACTAATCCTAAATTAAAAGTGGGGCTCTAGCTATCCATGTTCTCAGAGTTTTAATTACTTTACTCCCTTTAAATTGTGAATGTTGCTACTAGTCAAGTTTCTTGTTTCGGTGTAGTTGCGTTGCCTAAATTTCTTGTCTTGATAAGTTTCCTTGGAGTTTAAATTTGCTGTTTTTATTTATTCCCTAACATAAATCTCTACATGCATGATCAATTTACTTTGTCCTGCATCATGGAAGGCGATCGATGAACATGTGTGATTTTTGTGCTCTTGGACATGTTTTTTTTCCTTTAGTGTGCTAGCTTCTTTGGGTCTTTGTGCTTGGGCTGTTTGGGTTTGTTAGTGGGAAGCTGAGCTTCTACTTAGCCATTTGGCTGTTCGGTTCTTGCTCCCTGCTTTCCTTGGTTCCCTTGATGTGGTTGTTCGGGTGAGGGTCCAACCGTGTCTTTATTGCTTCTTTTTTTCCTCCTTTTGGTTGGCTGTGGTGGGCGACTGAACATGGCTATTGGTCTACCTTTTCTATCCTATTTATAGGGGAGTTTTGGGCTGTTTTAAGAAGTTTTGGCAATGTAAAACCTTAGGGTTTCTTCTCTAGCTTGAGAGCTACTTCTTCACTTCTTGTTGCTTCTTCCAAGTCTCCTAATCCCTTCTCTCCACAAGTTTTCACCCAATTGTATCCTCGTTCTAAAAACTTGAGAGTGGTGTTGGTTGGCAAGCTTTGTTGGGATTTGTCGGAGGTGTTGTGGCAGACATTGGATTGGATCAATGTAGCTGTGGTGGACCACTGGTTTGCATGTCCTTGAGCATTCAATTTACCTATTTTATCAATATATATGAGGTGACCACTAGTTGGTTGTTCTGAGGGTAGTTTGTTTTGATTTTCTATCTTCTTATAAAACAATTTCAGTTTGTTTAATGTTATATGGTGATTTTGCTTACTAAGGTTTGAGTTGAGTTGTGTTCACTTTCTTTAGTGTTCTCCTTTGGGCTTTTAATCTTGCTAGTCCCACCATTTTGGTATCAGAGCCTTGGTTTTGTGTGTGTGAGTCTTCCCTCTTAAAATAAAATGAATAATCCAAACAATCAAGGGGATTGACAACAAACGATGCAACAGTTGGCTAACTTTCAACAATAATTGAACGAAATGGCTAACACTTTGGCTAACTTAAATGTGAATAATGCTCCAAATTCTGAAAGTGAAGATAAAATTCCTAGAATCCAAAATAGGAAAAACAAACAATGAGATTATGGAATTAAAATTGATGTAAAAGAATTTGAAGGTAAGGTGCATCCGAAACAATTTCTTGAATGGATAGAAAAAATAGATGAATTTTTTTAATGGAAAGAAATTCCAGAAAATAGAAAAGTTAGGTTTTCTAGCTTAAAACTGACAGGTCATGCCTTAACGTTGTGGAAAAATCTTCAAAACAATAGGGTAAGAAGAGGAAAAGAAAAGATTCAGACCATTCCTGAACTCTGTTTCAAGAATTTAGTAATCTTCGCTAAGGAACTCAATCCATAGAAGAATACACTGAAAATTTCTACAAACTTCAATCAAGAAATGATTTGGATGAATCTGAAGAACGAAGCATAACTTGATACATTAATGGACTAAAACGGGCTATTCAAGATCAATTAAACTTACATCATGTTATTAAACTCGTTGAAGCTTATTGAATGACGCTTAAAATTGAAAAACAACATCAAAGAGGCTTTAATAAGACATTTGAAACAACTAGTCAACCTAGTGGGATCAAAATAAAGTCTTCACAAACCTCTTTTGGTGCATCTTCAATTCCTAATTTGTGAACAAAACCTAATGAAACTCAAACCATTGATAAGGGAAAGGGCGTGATAGGACCAAAGACAATAGGACCTTGTTACAAGTGTGGTTTATATGGGCACCTTTCGGCAGCTTGTAGGAAGAATAACCCTCGTAGGACCAATTATATAGAGAAAGATGATGACATAGAAAATGAGGAGGAAGTTGGATCTGAACCAGAAAATGAGATTGAGTTAGAGCGAATTGATGTTGAAGGAGATCAAGGGAACCAATTTTTGGTTATTCAAAGTGTCTTAACTACTAAATTTGACATTGGGGACAAATGACTTGGGCGAAACATCTTCCGAACCACTTGCGCCGTTGATGGTAAACTCTGTACCCTTATGACTGATAGCAGTAGCTCAGAAAACATTGTATCTCAACTGATGTTAGACAAGCTTAAGTTAAAACCCAAGCCACTTGCTAAGCCCTACAAGATAGCCTGGTTTAAAGGAGGAGAGGTCCCTGTTACAAAACAATGAAAAATTTGTTAATCTTTTAAGGGAACAACTCAAAACATTAGCTTATATACTCATATTCCAATTCCAAATAAACCTTGGGATGATATTTCCATGGATTTCATTTTAGGACTACCTGTAATGGCTCGAAAATCTGACTATGTGTTTGTTGTGGTCGATCTATTTAACAAAATGGCAGATTTCATTCCTTGTAAGAAAACTTCTGATGCTTCACATGTTGCTGATATGTTTTTTAAAGAAATTGTGAGACTCCATAACTTTCCTAGAACTTTCACTTATGATCGAGATACTAGATTTTTAAGCCATTTTTTGAAAACACTTTGGTCAAAGTTAGGAACTACTCTTCAATTCAGTAGTGCATATCACCCTCAAACTGATGAGCAAACTGAAGTTGTTAATAGAAGTTTAGGAAACTAGCTTAGATGTCTTGCTGGTGAGAAACCTTCTCAATGTGATTTGATTTTACCCAATGCCGAATTTGCTTACAATAATTCTATTAACCGATCTACTTGAAAAACTCCTTTTGAAGTCATTTATGGTCAGCCCATTCATCATATTTTAGACCGAACTTGTTTACCCATGCCCAATAAAATCAGTGCTGAAGCTACAGAAATTATTGATCAAATTAAATCGATCCAACATCAAGTCCTTGAAAAACTTCGAATGACAAATGCTAAATACAAAACTGATGCTGACAAACACCTGAGAGAGTGTTATTTTCAAGAAGGTGATCTATATAGTTATGGCTTATTTTCATCGATAACGCTTTCTTGTTGGGACTTTGGGCAAGTTAAGCCGGAGAAAATTTGGGCCTTCTAAAATTCTTCGAAAATTGGCATCAAATGCTTAATCTTCTGGATCTTCCACTTTCTGTTGGGACTTCACTTGTGTTTAATGTTGCTGTCCTTACTTTATATGATGGAAATCCTGTTGATTTTGTGGTTTTATAAACCTTACCAGTTACTAGTCCAGTTCAAGCCAAAGATGATCACATTGAAGATGTTCTGGACATCAAGACTACTCAGACCAGGCATGGAGTGCATAAGCGGATCTTGGTAAAGTTGTGTGGAATCCGTTGACTGATTGTACTTGGATTGAAGCTGTGGAACTTCAATCTCATCGTCTTGACATCTATCAACACATTAGTGAAGCATTCTCATCAGGAGATGAGATTCTCCCACCTGGGGGGAATTGATGCATTCAAATGTTTATGTTTTTTTTTTTTTTATGCTATTGTAATTTTTAAGTTTTATTTTATTTTTACCCGATGATGGAAGGAAACCGATGAACATGTGTGGTTTTGGTGCTCTTGGACATGTTTTTTTCCTTTGGTGTGCTAGCTTCTTTGGGTCTTTGTGCCTAGGATGCTTGGGTTTGTTAGTGGGCAGCTGAGCTGCTACTTAGCCATTTAGCTGTTCGGTTCTTGCTCCCTGCTTTCCCGGGTTCCCTTGATGTGGCTGTTCGGGTGAGGGTCCAACTGTGCCTTTATTGCTTCTTTTTTTCCTCCTTTTGGTTGGCTGTGGTGTGTGGCTGAACATGGTTGTTGGCCTCCGTTTTCTATCCTATTTATATGGGAGTTTTGGGATGTTTTAAGAATTTTTGGCAATGTAAAAGCTAAGTAAAACCTGAGGGTTTCTTCTCTAGCTTGAGAGCTACTTCTTCACTTCTTGTTGCTTCTTCCAAGTTTCTTAATCCCTTTCTTCTCTCCACAAGTTTCCACCCCATTGTATCCTTCTTCTAAAAACTTGATAGTGGTGTTGGTTGGCAAGCTTTGTTGGGATTTGCTGGAGGAGTTGTGACAGACTTTGGATTGGTTCAAAGTAGTTGTGGTGGACCATTGTTTGCATGTCCTTGAGCATTCAATTTACCTATTTTATTCATACATGTGAGGTGACCACTAATTTGTTGTTCTGAGGATAGTTTGTTTTGGTTTTCTATCTTCTTATAAAACAATTTCAGTTAGTTTAATGTTATATGATGATTTTGCTTACTAAGATTTGAATTGAGTTGTGTTCACTTTCTTTAGTGTTCTCCGATGGGTTTTTAATCTTGCTAGTCTCACCAGCTTTCATCTTCAAAGAAATTCAATTATCCAATATTCTTCTATAAATTTTTATTTGACAATTCTCTAAATGTTTTCTTATAACAATTTCATAAATCTCATTTTCTCGCTAATCATTAAAAGCATTAGTCTTAATTTTGCATGATAACCTGTTTGCAGTTCTTCTATAAGTGTGAATTGTCAAAGGACAGTTGATGCTAGGTGTAGTCAAGCGGATTGTAGTGGAGGCAGGCTACGATCTAACTACCTATATCCTCCATTGATTAGTCCATTACACTTATTCCTAACGTACTTTTTATTTATTATTATTGGTTATCCTATAGATGAAATGCCATGCTTTGGTTCTAGTTATCCTCAACTTTAGGCAAATATTACTTTTGGATATTATTTAGTGGAGTAACAATGCTATATGCTTCAATTTTTTATCATTTTCCATTGTTTTTAATCTTCAGGTGGACATTTGGGATGAGCGGAAAGTTTTTGGATCTCGCGCTCGAGGACTGAAAGATGATATCCTTGGTAATAAACCACCTGCTCCACCTCTTTTGTCAGAAAGCAATGGAAAGAATCCGAATCCCATTAAATTAGTAAGGAAAGATGCTCATTCTGTGAGAATTGTGAGTGACTACTTTCTAACTCGAACTTCTGAATTAAATTTTTTGGTTTCTTCTTGTCAAAAGGCCTAGTTTTCTGTATATCTGTCTTATAGATGTTACTCAAATTTTAGAAACTAGCTGTTGGAGGCATGCCTGAAAGAATTGTAACTGCATATCAAGCTGTTCTAGATGAGCATTTTGATGAAGACACGGCATTGAACAAATGCAAGTCTGCGGTTTGTGCTCTAGAGAATATGGAGAAAGAAGTTAATGATGTGTATGTCCAGGGTATGAAAGAAAACTGCTTTCAGATCATTTTTTCTTCCTTGGTAAAGTTATTTTGGAATAATTACCGGCATGGTTTTATACTGTTGCTGAATTTTATTGTATCCACATGCTTGTGTATGTTGGTGTCTTGTATCAAGGTCATTGGCTTGAATATGCTATTGCATTATCAATAAGTTTTAATATGTGCTTTTGGCTTTGTCTGCTTCACTATCCTATTTATAGTCAGTATAACATATCTAAGTTCTTTATATAAGATCATGATGATTCTATTAAGCTCGTGTGGTGAAATTGTGAATAGATCTTGACACAGCTCTGTCAAATGACAGTGATTTATTTGAAAATTTTGTATAGTGATCTAGCCATTTGTTCTTTGTTTCCACTTCTGGTGGGACTGTGCTGCGTGATTTTTAAAATTGATCGCAATTCCTTAACATTTAAGAAAATTGGATGTTCGTTCTAACGTAGTCAAGCCCCCCATTTTTTACTGATGCTTATTTATTTCATTAATGTCCTTAGGCTGTGTTTATAACCTTGGAGCTGGTAGATAAAGATGAAATGAACAAACCATAGAGTTAGATAAGATGCTTCATGCTATTATCTTAATCAGTTTCTGAAATGGGCCCACCCTCCTGTTGGTTCTCTATCAGCCTCGCTTTCTACATAATGAAAGGGTGATTTTCCTACATAACACAGATTTTTATGGGGTTACACCTCTAAAATGTAAATATTTGTATTTTTACTTGGTAAATCTAATCTTAAAATTACATTAAAAATATTACTAATTTTAACTTATCTAAATTGAAATATATATTTCATGCATATGTTTTGATGTGATATAGACATAAATGTGTTATCTTAGTAAATATAAATATTTGCATGTTAGCTATGCAAATGCATAAGAATTTAGTGGTATATATTTAAAGCCCTTAAAAAAATGCCAAAATGAAATGTTGACAAGCTATTTTCTAGGCTATATTACCATCATCCTGTGAAGCAAGTTATGAAATGACCTATTAAAATTCTCGGAGAAGGTCATGATGGACAAATGTATCGTGAATTCATCTCCTATGTAAGGAGTATGCATATGTTTTCTATGCTAAATAAAATTAAGTTTACTAATCTTAACCTTACCCTGTCCCTTTCGTGATTGGAGCTTCCTGAACTGTATTGTATAAGACATTTTCCATGATAGAATATCTAATATTCTTAGAGAATGGGGTTCAGGTGGTTTCCATTTAGTATCACAGATGTAGAATTCTGATGTGTCTTTCTTCTTTATTATCTTCTTCATTCCTCTATCCAATCTCTATATCCTATAGTTGGAGGTCATGGTTCTCTCTTTTTTTAACATCAACTACATGTAGATGTTGTCCACTTTGTTAAGTACATATTTATCATTTGAATCTTAGTGGAATTAGTAGAATGTTATGTGCCCAAGGTTTCATTGGATGACATCAAATTTTGTAAATTTGTGTCTTCTGCTTCTTGTCTTATCTTTGCCTTATTTTATTTGAAGTTTTATTATTATCTTAATATTGCGTACTTCTATCATGCTTTCATAACGAAGTATTTGAGCATCTTAGCCATCTTTTTAATATTAGCATAGATGTTGAATTTTCATCTTTTTATAATTTTTGTTGATTTTCTTAGAGGGGTTACCTTTTTCATGACTTATAAATGATATTGTCCTCATTGGTGACAAAGTTAATTAATTCAGCTCATAGAAATGGTTATATAGTTTAAGCTTGAGAATACACGAGGCTAAGGGTCGGTATGAAAATGTCATATTTGTGGTTTGCGATTTGGATGATAACATGAAGTGAGGTGGCCAATAATGATGAAAACCAAGTATTTACTTAAATGATTGGAGTTTAGAATCATCAATTTACTTGATGCAAGATTGCATAAATATATGAATCTATACCTAATTTGTTATGAAAGAGAGATTAAAGATGGAGTAGAGCCACCCTAGTACGTGAAAAGTATCATTGAAGCATAGTTAAAGTACTTTCGAAAATTAAAGGCGTGGATGCTGTGATTTGTTACACATGGCATGATACTTATCCTCGAGTCACTATATAAACTCTATATTTTAAGCCTAAGTGAAACACTTCTATAAAGTCACCAAATGGAAGGCCAAAAGACAGCAAAACATAAGCAGGAATTCTGAATAGAAAAAACAGGGAAACAGTCCACGGAAAACCCACCAGCAGGCCACGGGAAAACAGCCAGCAAGGGACCCGAAGAGCTAGCACAGGAGACAAGACAGTAGGCACGGGAAACCAATCAGCAAGGGAAAATCGAGAGGGAGAACCAGGGGAACATCAACATACAACAGAAACCAAAAAGACAAGTAGCCCAAGGCATTGAATTATATGGAAAAAGCCAAAGAGACACAAGAATAGGAAGAGACAAGCTTGGGGAAACCAAAGAGACACAAGAAGAAACCAAAGAGACAAAGGAAAAGGGGGAATGAATCTAATAATTCTTCAATTTATGAGCTTAAGACGCTCTACTAGATATTAATGAGCTGACATCTAGTAGAGGATATTAAAGCTTACCAAAAATAAAATCCAACTTGATTTGATCCCCCCCCCCCCAATGCCTACATCAAGATGACTTGTAGATCTGATCTCCTGAAGAATGCGAAAAGGGAGCCTACATCAGAACAATGAAGTATCTCGTGACTATTATGGATGCAATGATATAATTTACCTGTAAGCAAAAGCATGGAAGCAGAAGTAAAATCATGGGCCGTTGAAGTGTAATGCCACATTACCGGATCCGCAACATTCATACAAGTGGATAGAAGGTGTTTAGAGATTCTCAAATTGAATTCAACGTGTTTATTAATAGTGATTGTTTGCATAATTAATAATTGATAATCATAAAAGCACCTCGTTGCCATGCATGCAAATATTTTAAACCCCTCATACATGCATTGCAACTTGCTTTATAATTCATTTAAGCATGTTAACCAGCGTCTATGGGAAACCATGACTTAAATCATAAAGTCCTTGCAAAATGAGGGCGAAATCTTTAAGTAGTGACTTATCTATAAACCTAGCCTTCTGAAAATTTATCCTGGAACCCCATTCATTAGAACTCCCCCGAAGGTGAGGGGAGGCCGAGGCGCAAATTTTTGGAGCCCACAAATGACATATCATGACGCAAAGTTCCTCTTAGAGTCATGACATACAATGCGCGCCATTTTAGACATGATGCATAATATTTTTACGAAAATATGGATTAATATAAAGTAATATTATTGCAGATAAGCTATCATGATAATAAAAAAATAATCAAAGTGATGCATAAGTTCTAGTAATCAATACCTCAATCTCTTATAATTCAAAATATTACAATAATTTTCTTAAGCTTAGTGATTTTGTAAGAATTTAATCTAGTTTTTATTTTAATTATAAAATGTCGGCCTTCTGATAATCTTATTAAGTAGATGTATTAGTTTCAACCTATATTAAAAAAGGAATAGGTAGACCTAAAAAGACTTGGTTATAAATTATTTAAATGACCCTTTTTTTTGGGTTTAAATGAGAATTCTCTTAATGCAGCACAATGGAGAAAATGATTCATGTAGTCGAGCCCACAGTGAGATAAAGGCTTGTTGTTGTTACTTCTTGTGGAATCATTATCGTCTACAAAAGTTAAAAAAAATAACTTCATTCCCTTCATCAGCACTGTCTCTTATTTCAGAATTTTCATAATATCCCTAATCATCTTCATTGTCAATAGCAACAATGTGATGCCTAAATGAAGATTTATTTTCTTTGCCTTTAGATTGCTCTCGAATGTTGTAGCTTTTGTCATAAACACTAGTGATTTTTTTTTGAAACAGTACTTGTTAAATCTTCTTTGGATTCATTCTAGGTAGGTTTATTGTAGATGCTATATATTTGCTGAGAGGTTTGATGGAGAAATTTAGAGAGAATAAGGAGAATCTATATATGATATTTATTGATTTTGAGAAAGCATGCAATAAAGTTATAAGAGAAGTGCCCAGAAGAGTTAAAGAAAAATAAGAGTTAGTAATGCTTTTATTCAAGTCATTAAGATTATGTATGCATTAGGTGTTATTAGTGTTCAAACACAATGTGGTTTGACCACTTATTTTTCTATTTCAATTGGATTAAATTAAGGATCAGCTTTAAGCTCATATCTTTTTGCGTTTATCATGGGTGTTTTTATTAGTCATTTGTAATAGGATGTCCCTTAATGTATGTTTTTTTTAATGATATTCTTCTTGTTGATAAGACTAAAGAGGGAGTTGATGAAAAACTTGAATTATGGAGGTCAACCTTAGAGTCTATAGACTTTCATTTGAGGAAATCTAAAATCTAATACATGGAGTATAATTTTAGTAGTAAAAGATCTATTGGCAGGATTGTGATATTGGGTGATCAAGTCAATTAAAAGAGTGCACGTTTTGGATATCTCAAGTATATTGTTCAAAGCTATGGTGAAATAGATGGGAATATTATTAATGGAATTCAAGTTTGATGGTTGAAGTGGAGGAAAGCATTGGACCTATTGTGTAATAGAAAACTGCACCTCAAACTTAAAGGAAAATTTTATAAGATGATGATGGGACCTGCAATGCTTTATGGTGCAGAATGTTGGCCATCCAAGGAGAAGCATAAAATTAAGTTAATTGTTAGTGAGATGAGGATGCTCAATTGGATGAGTGGCTTTACACCTAGAGATAGAATGTTAGAGACCAAATGCTAAATAAGTATATACGTGAAAAGGTTGAAGTAGCTCTAGTGGCATATACGAATGGCTTGGTCACATAAATCGTCGGCATTCCAATGGCCTAATTTGGAGAGTAGATGTAGTAGATTTGGCCTATGTTTTAGAAAGGTAAGGTACACCTAAAAAGTTTGTTAGGAAATAATCAAAATGACTTTTTTTTTAATTTAAAGGAGAATTTGACTCTTAATAAAGCACATTGGGTCACATATTTTTAGAGCGTACACTACGGTGTTCCAGAATAATTGTTGTCTGATGGTATTTTGAGATATTGTTTTTTTTGCAGAAGAATCCAAAATAAATTTCTTGCAAGTAAACATTTTCTTCATATTCAATTATTGTTGATGATTTCAAAAATTGCAATTGTCTTTAAAATTGTAATTTCTAGTTTTATCACTATTGTTGAAACTTGCAACAATTGTTTCTTTTGTTCTATATGTTGCTTCATATATGTAAGTCATTGGTGGGTTTCTTTCTCCATCAACTAATTTAAGGACCTTGAATAAAGGGTCACCTATTTTTTGGGCCTATACTATAGTTTCCAGAAGAACTGCTTCAAGATGGTATGTTGAGATTTTAATAAATTTCTCACAAGCATTCTCTTCAGATTCAATTATTGTTGATGAAAACGTTGTAAAGTTAAAGAAGATTATCGTGAAACAAGTCTTATCGGTTTTGACATATGATATTTGATATGTACATCTTCTCGTAAGTCAAGTAGGCAAGGCCTTTAATATATGAAACAATGTATCACTACTGCTTTCTCAAGGCATCATTGTAGTATTTTGATTTTAAAAATATCCTCATCATTAAAATTTAAATAGTGAGCGGCATAGGGAGTCCAATATATGTATATATGGATATATTTGTAGTAATGTTTTAAAAAAAATGTAAGAACAAAATTTATTTTTATACATAAATAACATAGGTTGTGCCAAACCTGTAAGGACGTTTTTAGACGCATTTTCAGTAAGAACTTGAATCACATTGTGTGACCTAATATTCTCATTATACTTGCAAAACAATTCAAACATTTTCACTGCATCTTTTGAGAAAACATTGTAGCCATCCACTCTATGAATGTAGTTCCTCTTGTATAGTTCACAAGAAAAATTAAGGGGCTGTTTGGTATGCAACATTAGAAGAGTAAAGTAAATTAATTGCAGGCATTTATTAAATTAGCACGTTTGGTTGATTTTAAACGAAACATACGAAAGTCCTCCGCAGCATGAGCGGTGTATTAGAGACTGCCCTTTGCGTGACATCGAAACCCGCTCAAATTGAGCGGGTTAGAAATACTCTGCGGTGAAATTATGCCAGCTAGCCTGTGCAAGGGATGGATTCGCGAAATCTGAGTTTATGATTGTTCCCTTCTTCTCCGTTCTTCCCGTATTTTTTTCCCTACCTCGGCTTCTCTTCCCGACCGCCACCGGAAATCACCGCTCTCAAGTCCAAGGTATCGAGAAAATATTACGATTTTGCAATTTGATGTACTGAGCCCTTCTGTTGTAATCGATCATCTATGCCCCGACGTTTGTTTTTTGTTTCTTCCTCCGCTTATGGTGAAGGATCTAGGAAAAAAAGACTTATGTTTTGGGTTTTACCATATTAGATGATTCTCCATGACGATCTCCTCCGACTGAGGGTGAGATCAGCCGGAGTTGGTGACTTCGATCGCTCTTGAGATCGAATCGTTTAGCCCTACACGGTTGTTTTGATTCGAGACCCGACTCCTGAGAGGTGATAGAGAGAGGGCAATGGGCGGAAGGGAAAGAGAGAGAAGTGTCCTGAAAGTCTACGCTGGTTGTCGCCGGTGGCCTGGCCCTCACATGATAAATTTGTTTCAGCTTTCATTGTTTTTTCAATTACAGAATATGTTAAATCCATTATTTACCGGGTTTATCAATTTGTCGTTGTTGGGCGATTATCGCATAGTTGAGGATTGAAACCCTTTTTCTGCATTCCTTTTTATATATAAGAAAAAAGGACTGCGCCTTGGTTTTCTTGTATGATTTGAAAATTACTTGCTCTTAATTTTCCCTGCTTATTGAGTTTTAAAACTACTACCTTAGCATTGCAGCTGACTCAATTGCTCCAGTTTATTTCTTTGTATCGTTTTGAAACCCTTGTAGCCATTTAGTTTGCTTGTTAAGTTTGTTTTCTTTAATGGAGCTGGAAAGTTACTAGTTTGTACGAGAATTGAATGCTGGAAGATTACTAGTTGTGCCTAGGAGGGAGATCTTGTAAACGGCCAAAAAGGAGGGATGCTTTTTGGAGGATGACAAGAAAGCAATGCATGAAAGGAAGATATCTTCATTGTGGAGGAAGAGATCTGCCTGAAGAGAGATCATGAACTACTATGTCACTTGTTGTAATGGATTTCATATTCGATGAATTTGGTTAATAAAAACAAATTATAGTGTATTAATAGTTACCAATTTCTGAAAAATGTATGAAGGACTTTGTTGTGTATTTTAATTGATTGCTAAAAGAAAACAATTTATTTTTTGGCTAAATTAAAGAAAGAATCGGATTGAAAATTTAATTTTTTGCAAATATTTTTGTAAAAGCTTTACTTGAAACATAAAAAATTTTAGATTAAAATTTATCTCTAACACAAATAAATTTTCATCTATTGCAACACACTGTTAAATTAATATACAACATAATTTTATATCTTATAATTTAAAAAAATTATAATAAGATCGTGCAATAAATAAATACACTAATTTATATTTCATAATGCCAAATAATTCTAATTATTATAAATACACTAATTTTATAAATACATTAGTTTTAATGCTAGAATAAATTATTATAAAAAAATAGCTTTTACCTTACTCTGAATCTACCAAATCAAACAAGGGAAACAATTCTCCTGCGTTTATTTTGCAGACAACCAAACAGGTGTAAAATATTCAGAATACATTACATTTACTTTACACTGCATTTATTTTACACTGCATTTCTTTTTCAGGCAACCAAACAGCCCCTAACTAAACTTCTCATTTTTTTTTATGTCCATCCAACTGCTATAACAGAGCAGTCGTAATGTGCAGTCTTCTTGGTGCCATCGTGGTAGTTCTTATGTTTGTCCAACCTCTTTCTTCAAGCAATTAACTTGTACATATGATAGCTTGGAGGTCTTATCCTAGGGCCAAATTGTCGAAATTCCTCAACTACAGCAGGAAAGTTGTAATATTTAACCTCATCGAATGGAATTTCAGAATCATACTTTCAATTGCAAGATATTTGAATTGACCTTCCCCTCATTTCCTTCTTAGTAGCACCATCTCTTTGCAAAATTACTTTTTTTCTCTTCTTCACCACATCATTTGGATTTCTTGTGAGATATCTAATGGTCCCTCAGCTCTTGATGCTTTAATTATTGATGTTGATGTTGAATTTTAACTAGAAGCATTAGATATGGTTGTTTGATATTTTTTGGTTGGTTTGATGCTTTCAATATCATCATCTGCCATTACGTCAAAATCATTGCTTTCGTTAATCATGACATGGGAAATTTCATTGATCTGTTCTCTTAACTTTTTTTTCCTTAGTAAGAAGTCCTATATTTCATCTTGTGCATGTTTAGAGCAATTAGAATAAGCTTTAACATTTTTGAAATCCCAACCAAGTGTTAATTGTGGCATGTAATTCCTGCTTTTGTTATTTTGTCGCTAAAATATGTGTCATAATTGTATTTAGCTTTATTAGCCAATATTGAATAGTTCTATGCAGGATCTTTTTTTGTAGATTGAACTAAAACCAACATTCTCTCGATCATCTTTGAGGAAGCATGTATTCAATTTAATTTATTTAATCAACAAAACTTGTTGCAAGAAGAAAAAAATAAACCTTGAAAGAAAAAACAACTAAGAAGAGAAATGGTGATTGAGAAAACCAATCTCCAAGAGGAAGAAGAGTTTTTCTTGCTTCTAGCTTGCAAGTCAGGCTACCTTTTCTTGCAACTTTGGAATAGTCACAAGAAGAAAGAAGAAGCCCCAACTCTCTGTTTTGGAATGTATGAAACCGAAAACCTACAATTCCTACCTCACCTTTGGAGATCCTAAGTCCAGCAGCTCCTTGTTCTCTTTATTTGGTAGAAGCAAAATAGCATCACAGACTGCAGCTAACTTCATTTTCCCTAGTCGCATGCAAGCAAAATGCCTTTAGCCTTTGGATTCAATTTATGAACCACGCATGCACTCCTTCTAGCCTCCGCTTATTGTAGTGGCACACAACATAGTGGTCTTTCCATCTGATTTCTCTCTGAAAAAAAAGCTGAATAGCAGCTCATCTACTAAATTTTGGAAGGGGAAGCAAGGATCATCCATTAATGGAGAGATAAGCCCATAGTCGATTGACCTTTGTCGCACTAGGTTGGTTCTCTAGCTCTCTTGTTCGATTTTGCCCAGCTTGTTGGTATACAAAAATTAGGCACACCAATTTGGGTTTGATTTGAGTCGAGTAGATTCAACCCGATTGGGTTTGATTGGACTCAATTGAATCCGATTGGACTTGATTCAATTAGTCTGATGCAATCCAACTCAATTTTGCTCTATTTATCTTAACTTAAATTGAATTGAATCTATTCAATTTGACCCAATTAAGTTCATTTAATGTAATTTGGCATGATTTGATTCAAATTAATGAAATTAATATTGAATCACATTAAATTAATTTTTTAAATTGAATCTATTTATTCAATTTAATCGATTGGAGTTATGTCAAGCTAAAAAAATAAACCAGCTTTGAGTTAGTTGGCTTAATTTAACTAAATTAAATTGCCTTGGTTCAAAGTTGAGTTGAAATTATTATTATTTTTACATAATCGAATGCTTTTGATTTAAAATTATACATTGCACTATGTATTATTGTTCATATATGGTGCAAATAATTTGTGCTATTTTGAATAACTGTATCATGTCAAACAAATAGCGCTGTATGTGTGCCGCATTGTCCTCCATGGCGCTCGCTATTTCTTGCCATTGTCATGTATGGGTGGAGCATAGTCCGTAATATCAATTCTTCTAACGAGGAATCAGGATATTAATAGATTATAAATATTTTTGATTTGAAGTAATGACATTGATTGGTTATGCAATGATGTAAAGTTTGTCATTTTGATGGTATGTTTGTTGTGTTGAACTCCAAAAGATCAAAATTATTGATTAGTTATACCCAATAACAAGGTTCGAATCATGTTTGGCCAAGGTTTAGGCATTGTTCAAACGAGGTTTGGGCTTTGTTAAAAAAAATAAATCAGGTTTGGGCTTTGTTAGAATCAGTTTGGATTTAGTTAAAACAGCATTCAAACCAAGTTTGAACTTGGTTCGAGCTATGAGTTTGAACTAGGATCGAACCACAAGTTTTAAGTAGGCTCGGACGTAGTTCGAACTAAGGGTTGATTACGAACCAGTTCGAACAAATTTGTTTTCTTTAGACGTCAAGGATGTTGTTCCAGGTTAAAAAGTGGTGGCATTTTAGTATGAAATGAATTTTTCATGTTTATTTTTTCATGAAAATAAATTGCGAGTATATTCAATTGATTTTGGTTATTAGAAGCCCTATAAAGCCAAATTTTCCTTCTAAAAAAGAATTTTTTTTTTAATTAATGCAATAAAATACTAATTGTCTGTTATCAAAGAACCAAAATCACTAAATACAAATAGGATATAGGTTCTTTTGTGAGAAGGCTTGATGTCAAAGATTATTATTATTATTATTATTGTATTATTGTTGTTATTTTAGTTACTATTTTGTTTTTTTAAATATGCAGTTTTTCACATGAATGTATAAAGGAAATTATGTTGGTAAATTATATGGAGGACTAGTTACTATAAACTGATTGGGGAGGTTTGGATACCTGCACTGGAGAGTAGAGAAAGACTTCTGAGGTGGGTGTTAGAATTTTGAGAAAGACTTCTGAGGAGGGTGTTAGTTTTTTTGTTTAAGGGCTATGAATGAAAAGGAAAGGTCAAACCTATATGGTAAAAGTTTGTTGAACTTATTTTGCTGAACTATTACTATCAGTAAATGCAACATCAATTGGATACTGACATACATGATGGGATCATAAACTGACCACAAAAATCAGGGATATGGCTTTTGATGATGACCATTGAATTAGTGGGTTGGCAGCTCATTGTTTTCAATAATTGTGCAATATAAATGGATTATCATTTTCGGCATCATCTGTTTGAAAGCTGCATTAAGGACTTCTTAATACTGCATTAATACTGGAGTTTCTGCTGTTTGCTTCTCTCCGTTTCTGCACTTGCACTGAATTGCAGATTGTCACACTTTTGTATACCTTCCAAAGTTGGAAACTACCTTTTTTTTGCTGGCATTGCTATTCTTTACCTTTTGAGTCATTTTAAGCCAAGTCTCAATTTGGTAAATCCGTTTTTTGCTTATGCTGGTGATGCGGACATCGGCACGAAGATCTGGCGCATCTATCACAGGAGGCGTCGTAAATCAACGGCTCTAATTTATGTTGTCATTTATGAATTATTTTCTGCATTTTAGTTTCTATTTTATGTTATTTTCTATTTTACTGCTAGGTTAATTTATTTGAGTGTTGTGGCCCAAGGGGCATTTTTGTAATTTTCTATTTTCTCATGTTATGGCCTATAAATAAGGGCCTTAAGCTATTGTAAAGGATGGTTGATTAATATGAAAAATTGTTTCCCACACTTGTGCTCTTCTTGTGAAAGAGCGTTAGTGAGATTCTTATGAGAGGAAGTGAAGTTGTCACCAGCCGCAGGATGGGTCCGAGCTCGTGATTTGAGTCCCTTGGAGAAGGGCAACGCATCACCCGTCAGCCTTCGGATGAGTCCAAGGCTCGCTGCTTTATTTTCTCTTTTTCATTTTTATCTTCGATCGATCTTCTTTCTTTCGTTTTTATCTTTTCTTTAATTGTTTTTCCATCGTCTTCATCCTCCACACTTGCCGCCGGATCTAACCCCATCCGACCCCATCCGCCCACTTTAAGCTCCCGGCCAATTCCCTCACCCGCCGGCCACCTTCCCATCCACCCGTGAATCTCCCCTTCCCCTTTACCCTCCCCCTTTCCTAATTTGAGTCGGCAAAATCGAGAGGGAAAATCCATGACAATTTGGATTTCAAATTTCAAATTTGAAATCTTTCCTAATTGGTGTTCCTCCCATCAATTCCCCAATTAAGGCATTAATGACCTCTTAATTTGAAATCAATTTTCAAATTAATTTCCCCTCATTTTCATTCAAATCCTGAAATTAATTTCAGGATTTGAATTAATCTCTCTCCCCTCTCTCCCATGAGATTTTAATTTGAATTAATTCCCAAATCTTCCATCAAAGCTTTAGGAAATAATTCAAATTCCTAATCTCCTCAAATTCTACTTCAGCCGAAATTTGTCTCTCCCGTAATTCCTTCAATCAATTTACTTAATCTCCTCCTGTGGAATAAATTCAGAATTCCTACCTCATAGTAGCCGAAAATCGTCAAGCCCAAGTCTCCAATTGATTTCCAAAATCTGAGCTCAGGGATTAGGAAATAATTCCCTAATTTCCTCCTAGCTTACCGCCACCTTTTATTGGGTTTTCCCACAATTCTGTCCACGGGACGGTGCTCCTCTTTGGGAAAAATTGGAGAGCCAACCTGCTGTTGGCCGAACCTTGAAGGGCCCATCTTGGGTTGCTTCTCTAACCCACCGTCCCTCTTCACCATCGACTCCTCACTTAAGTTCTAAAACTCACCTCTTCTTTCTCAAGCCCAATTCTTTCAAGAGTGAAACCATAAATCTCTCTCAGGTTTTGGGGAGCAAAAATCTGACATTGTTCTCATATTTCGGAGCTATAAATTTTGGAGATTCACCTCAGATCTTTGTAAGAAATGTGAAACGGTTTTCATATTTTTAGAGCAAGAGGCTTGGAGCTTGTTTCCCTTCCCCTCTCAAGCAAAAATCTGAGATCCTTCTCAGGTTTTGGGCAAAGAAATCAATATTTCCTTCAGATTTTGGAGAGGAGTTTCCTCTCCCTAGCAAAGTTGCCTTTGTTCTACATCAGCTGGTTTTAGCACTTCATATTTGTATTATCTCTTATAAAAGGGTACAATTTAGTTGCACGTCAGCCAAAGTCTGGGGGCCTTTTCACCAAGTTGACCTCCTTTGAAGCCTAATATCATTAGTGATCAATTTCAAAAGTCAAATATATTAAGTTTTGTTGCTGCTAGTCGCAATGGACCTTTGTCAACTTTTTCTGTTCTGCTTTAACATTATTGATTTCCTTTCTTAGGTCTTTTGAAACTTTTTTGTCAGCATCTTGATGTTCTGATTGCTTAAATATTAGTTTATCTTTTGTCGAACTTAGCAGATATATCTTTGTTTTTTATTTTTATTTTTGAGTAGGTAGTCAACATGGAATGTCCTTGATGGTTGAGCTCAAAGAGCAGGAGCACGTTTTAAAACATTGTATTCAGCAACTGGGGCAAGTTGAAGCAACAAGGGCTACCCTGTTTGCTCAGCTGAAGGAAGCCCTGCAAGAGCAGGTATTTATTTTGATTTGATAAGTTTGTCCCCCTTGATTTTATGATCCTTTTAGATGATTAATCTTTTTCATACTGTAGGAATCAAAGTTGGACCTTATACGCTCTCAGTTACAAGTAAGAATAATCTCTCTCTAAACCTCCCTATACTTCCCTAGTTCTTTTCTTCTCCCTCCCCTCAAATTACCTTATTTAGACAGGCTGGCTTCCATGTAAATTAGTCATAATTATTATTTCTATAGTATCATTATTTTTTTTAAAATTTGGCACAAAGTTAATTACACCAATAGATATCTTTAATATTGTTGATGAAATTTCGATTTCTCATTAAATTTGAATGCTGGTCTACAGATTGTATTATGCCTGGGTTTGATAGCAGGAAAAACATCATTTTTTTTAAATGCAGCTTGATAACTGTTTCAATGCTTTTTCAGTCAAAATTTTCATGCACATTGCCATGCATAATGGATGTCTACTCTTTCGATCAAATATCACATATTTTGACATATATGATCATCAAATTAGTCATATTCGTAATTGTGAGGAACACGAATCTTCTATGGTAATAAGCAATATGGCAGTGCTCCTATGAATTAATTTTCTTTGGTGATTGTAATGGGCACAAGATACGAAATGAGCATATACGTGAAAATGTTGGAGTAGCTCCAGTGGAAGATAAGATTAGAGAGAGTCGCCTTAGATGATTTGGCCACATAAAATGGCGGCTTTCCAATGACCTGGTTTGGAAATTAGATGTATTATATTTGACTTATGTCAAGAAAGGTAGAGATAGACATAAAAAGTCTTAGTTAGAAAATGTTAGAAATGATATTTCTTTATTAGATTTAAATGAGAATTTAACTCTTAATAGGACACAATGGAAAAAAAAGATTCATGTAACCGACCCCACATAGTGGGATAAAGACTTGATGTTGTTGTTGGTGGAGCTTGTAATGGGCACATGAGAAATAGAAGCGTCCAAAACTGATTGTTTGTTGTACATTTGACCTAGAGCTCTTTGATCTAAGACTTGTGAATAATTCAGAGATATTTGTTTATTTGATCTGCATTTTATTTTATCTTTTGTGATGGAGCACAATTTAGCTAATTTAGTTTAGAAAAGACTAATTCTTATAAGCTAACTAAGAAGGATTGAATTGTGTTACAAAGGTTCTAAGTTGGGCTACTTTTCAAGCTTTTTTCGATTCATAATTAGTTATTGACTAATTTTTTTTATTTGATTTATTTTGGTAGGCTCAATTATTCTCCTTGGATAGTATTAGGTATGAAAATTAATGCTTTCATAGGATTAGTTTTAATTCAAATAGGATTTGATTAGTTTTCAAAAAAATTGGCCTTACCTTCGTAACCCTTTTTCTATAAATAAGTTCAAAATATTTGAACTTTTATTCGAATAATTAAATATTAATAGCTAATGATTGAAAGTAATTGAGGCTAATTGAATATTCGTTCTTTTGATTCATGTTATGTATATGGATCAGTTCATGTTATATAGGTGACTACTTCCTCTTTCCAAGTTGTGCATTTAGAGTTATTTTTCCTCTATAAATTTGGTTTCAGAGATATATCAGGTAATTTTTTTGGATTTTCCTTGATTAATTGATATCTGCTCTACATCTTAGCCTCTTTCATCCCAATACCAATCAGACCCCTATGATTATTCTCAGAATACTTATTGTGAAGGTAGCTCATAGACCCAAATCCCTCAACTACTGTGTGATCCCAAGACAAAATGTCCTACGTCACTTGTTCATGCAAACCGATACTTGCCAAATTGCTTCAATCTTCGCTCAGCTAATCATTTTTTATCCTGATACCTCTCTATACCTCTTGCCTTGTTCGATTGCTAGCCTAGCCTGCTTGCTTCACTGTATTTCCCCCAAATCCACACCGTGATCATGCACAACACTTGTTTTTCCGGTTGTGCTCTTTGTTGTTATTTGTTTGCATTGCAATATAGAAATCCACCTCCACTGCCTTCACACAGACAAATTGAAACCAGGCTTCCAATTAGCCTCTAAAAAGTAACCCCACTTGGACCTCGTCACAATTAACATTAACCTCTTGGTCAAAATTCCTTTATATGCCAGATAGCAGCCAAAGATTTTGCTATTGAGCTCTTATCACCACTTGCACCATGGCCTTCAATAGGAGCACCACATTTGTTGATTTTTAGTACGTCTTCTCACCTTTATCTTCTCTCCGCCTCTTAATTTATTTAATTTTGGCCAAGGTCCTCAAATATCACTTAGTTCTGTTTCTTCATTTCACCTTCAATTCAAAAGCTATTTGGGAACATCATTATAGCTAATCATCCCTCTTTTAAAATCCCACAATGTCTATTTACTTTCTTTTTAATTTAAACATGAAATTTTTTTTTTTCTGAGATTTGTGTAATTGTCAAACATCATTGTGTTGTTTTTTCCTAAAATTGACTCTAGGTCCTCCAGTCTTTCTAATTCTTCACTATGATATTTGAGGACCTTTCATAATCACCAATATTTCTTTAGATACATGAATTATCACCTTCATTGATGATCACATTTGGATGACATGGATTTCTTTCAACAAGCAAACTTTTGATGTTAACATTATTCTCCTCATTTTCATCACTACAATACAAAATTAATTTCATGCTAACATCATAGTATTTCGGATTGATAATACTTGTTATTACTTTAATCATGCATTACATCTTTAATCACGCATTACATCTTTATTTCAGAAAGTTAGTATCATCTACCATTTCTTTTGTATGACACTTTCTAATAAAATCAAGCTAAAGAAAGAAAAAAATCATCTTCTTTTCAAAGTCAGTAGGACTCTTCTCTTCTAAAATCAAGTGCGGACTTAATAATGAGAAGCAATATTACCTAATTAATAGAATACCTTCAATAGTAATCATCTTCAAAGTCTTATAAACTATGAGTTCTTTCCCTCCAACAACTTCTCTCAAAATTTTATCCCAAAATCTTTAGGCTTATGTCCACATCCACAAATAATACAGGCGTAGAGTTGTTCCTAGAGCTCGCAAATCTGTCTTTTTTGGTATTTCTCCACTAAAAAGGTGTATAACTTTATCATTCTATCCAAGGTTTAAAATTGCATAAATAAGCCTCGAGACGTTTTTCGTCCGTGAGGCGAGGCATAAGCCTCAAGGCGATGTGAGGCGTAAGCCTCACGGACGCAGAATTGCATAAATAAGAATTTAAGGGTTTTAGCAGGTAAATAATAGCAAGATTCTATCATACAATAAAAAACATCTAAATGACATGTGAAATTAGTGAAAAGTAAGAAAATAGATGCAATAAAATTATGTCCCAAAGTACAAAACCATAAAAACAACACCTTGTCCTAAACCCGGCGAGCGGCGGAGACGTGCTGGAGATCGACTTCGGGAGCTCGCGGGATCGGGATGGGGAGCTTGCGGGTTTGGGAGCTTGCGGGTTCGGGAGCTTGCGGTTTGGCTTGGACTAGTACAAGGGAGAGCCTAATTTCATTTTTATTTACAGTGAGTGGGACCATTTCTATGAGGTGCACGCCTCAAGCAAAATTGCGCAATTAAGGCGCGCCTCACTCTGCTTGAGGCGTACGCCTCATCAAACGCCAAAATTGCTTAGACAATAAGGCGTCCTTGGTCCAAATTGCGTAGAGGCGCACCTCTTATTGCGCAATTTTAAACTAGGATTCTATCACCAAAAAATCATTTACTTCAAAAGATGTCACCATTAATGTGATTCAATATTTTTTTTCAATTAAACTCATCTTTAGGGGGATAACTTTTAACCAAACGATTAATTTGATGAAATATTTATCATCCATCTAGGCATTCCTATAACACAAACTTTAAAAAATCAAGACATTATCTCTTAAAATATATACAAGGAATAAACTAAACCAAAATCTAAAGCAAGATCAAAACTTGAAACCTTTATCAGTTAACAATGATTAAACCATCATTATACATTATTTTTTACATCTCATCTCGTAGTACTTATCTTTTCAAAATTTATCTTCTACCCTTAAAGCCTATGATGCACGGATACGGACATGACGACACGGACACAGGACAGTTTTTTTTTTTATGTAGGACATGGGTGTGGCGCAGATTCAGTATAATAATTTTTTTTAATATAGTATATATAAATTGAGGTAATATCATCTTAGAAATGACAAATAATAACAAATCAATATCATGATAACTTGTTTAGCTTATAATATAAAATGTTTAGAACAATCTGTTTAGTACAACCATAAAAATATAAGTAAAAAATCATTTAGTACAATATCATGTTTCAACTACTAAGTAGAGGGAATGATAGGAGTAGCTTCAGAGATTTGTCTTTGGCCTTTAATATCATCATCATTGAATATCATTGTTTCCAACTCTGGTTCATCAAGAGAAGGATTTGCAATCTCCAATATTCTCATATCATAAAGGGACTCGAACCCATTCCCAACAGTATCCCACATCTTGTTATCACTTGCCATATACTATGTTGCACCTATTTATGAAGGTGTGCTATATATGATACACCGATACATGGATATGCCTCCGATACGGCACCGATACATGTCGAATACGGCTTTGCCGTATCCAATTAAAATATTATTTAATTTAAAAAGGATACTCCTGTCTGTTGAAAATTTAAAAAAAAAAATTGAAAAATAAGACTTGTATTTACTTCCGCAGTTGCGAGCAAGGTTCTCTCATTTTCGAGATGGATTTGAGTCTCTTGATGATATGAGAATATTAGAAAATGCTAATCTTTCACTTGATGAGCCTAAATTAGAAGCTATTGTATTTATTGAAGATGATATAAAAGTTCAAAGACAAACCACTAAAGAAGCTAATCATATCATTCCTTCTATTAAATAGTTGAAAGTTCATATGCTAGATAATTTATGTTTATGCTTTTGTTGTTGTATTAGACATTTAATGCTTACTTTTATTTTGATATTATAAGATACAAGGCTATAAATGATATTACATTCATTTTTTTTGTGATTTCAAAAATTATGCTTTGATTATTTTCTTAATTTTTATGTATGATTTATAAATTATAATGTCGTGTCCGCGTCTTACCAGTATCCTGTATTTTTAAGAATTGACGTGTCCCGTATTCGTATCGTGTTGCCGTGTTCGTATCGGTTCAACATAAGCCATATAAAGTGGGGTCTTCTTTGATAGAAGAAGACAAAAAATTATATACACATATATTAAATGTTCAGCCTATTGTGGAATAATTTTGTTCCTCTTTATCGATTGAATAAATGAGTATGTGCTCCAATTTCTCGCATAACAAGAGAAGGATAAAATTTGATCAAGAAATTTTATTGCTACTGTTTGAAGAAGCAGTGTTGCAGCTCCATGAATCAACCACCACATCTTTAGATCAATCCTCCATCTATTAACCAAAGTTTTTTTATCACCAAAATTCTCAAAATATCCAAAGAACTTTACAAGTTTTATATTAATCTTTCTCTCTCCTCATTTGGGAAATATCATTTCAGACATATCTTTCTCATTTTTGAAACTTCTAAATTTTTTTGTGGCGAGACACATTGAGGGTTTTCTTGAAGCCATTCTTTACTTGAACAAATAATGTAAAATTATTAATTCATTAGCTGACAAATTAAAAACTAATTTATAAGATATATTCAAATTTACCTTGGATTTAATGAATGAGTCAAACAATGAAGAGGTGTGTTACTTTTGCTCCACCAATCCTCAAGAATAGTATGGACATGCTCCAAAAACTTAAGTCTTCATCATGTGTCTTTCTTCCATGTCTGCATATTATTTCTTTCACTTTTGTTAACATAGAGTCTCACATCTCATTAATCAAATATAGGCATAATTTATTTATGTTAGACTCTCTTAACATATCATAAATTGAATTGGTTAAAGTCAAAATATAATCTATATTATCCCACCAACATCTTCTCGATAGCAAGATCACTTATCACTAATCACTATAGTTTGAAGAGTATTTTTTATTTGTTTAAACATTCTCAACATGATTATTATAGAGGCAAAATGTGTTTCTGCAACATCCAACATTCTCAAATGTGAGAAATCGTTAAAGATTGAAAGTCTTAATGAGTGGTTCATAATAAATTTTTTTATCAGAACAACATCACCTGCAACTACTGTTATCCAATGACATTCAGTATAAATGATTTCATTAGCCTCTGTAGTTTTTGCTGCACAAATATTTTTTAAATCAAGTGTGGGCTCCGAAAATTCGGCCCCGGCCTCCGCTCGCTTTTCTTATTCAGCGAGGGAGTTTTAACTGACTAAGTTCCGAGGTAAATTTTGGAAGGCAGATGGGTTTGTAGATAAGACACTACCCAGAGATTTCGCCCTCATTTTGCGAGGACTTTATGATCTGAGTTCCGGTTTCCTATAGGCGCAAGCCCCTATAGTTAATTACCCCTCCCGATCACGAGAGAGAACTTTCGATTAAGGCTAGTCATCGATCAGATACGTACTGCACAGCAAGTGGGTCAACATCAAGATTTAAAGTATACACAACACATGGAGTCTAGAATATATAAGGATATGTTTGCTCAACCAACAATGATGCAGCTCTACATACAACATTTGATGGCCCAATCATTACTATCACCTCTTAATCAAATTGAAAATGAATATTTTTTCTTATATTATCTTTCATAATTCACAGCTTTGATGAATATTGGGTAATTCTCTATAACAGCCATGAAATTGATGAGTGATCTTTTTTGAGGATCAGTCCAACATCACACATCAAACTAACATATTTTTCTTTCCACGCTCCTTTCGTTGGTTCAAGCAATGTCTCAATATTATCTATCCCTATACAATAATTTTAATCTTGTTGTATTGTATCCAGGTGGAATATAACCTGTAAGATTGTTATTACATGCAAAAAAGTGAACGCATGCTTATAATAAGAATTCCTTGTAAGGTTGAAAGGATATCCCACTTGAAAAATATTATTGCAGTTTCACCATCAAGTTGCTCTCGCATCTACATCTTAAAAGCCTTCTCTAAAGAATTATTGGCAACTACTTTTTTTTTTCTTTGATTCATATCCTTTACTCCTAAATGAACTAGCATAATCAACTCTAATATAGGAGGAAGAAGTGTGAGATTAATCATGAGTAGATGACAAATGTATCTCTTTAGGAAGTATCATTTTAATCTTAGGACGTGTTTTAATTTCATGGCCACCAATCGTAAGTAGATATGCTTTCATCCTAGAATAGGATTATTTGTAGGTGACACCATAATAATTGCATTTGAATGATACATTTCCTCATCCTTCAAAAGTTTTTCGTAACTTTGTAACATGATTCCATAAGGGCTTATCAGTTTCTATATAAGGCTCTTTTGAACTTTCGTCTAATCCAATCTCACCAACACTAGAGCTCATTTTGCTTTTAAAAACATTGGTGAAATAGAAGTAATAAAGTCTTAATAAATTGGGTGACACATTGTAAGATATTTAAAATACGTCAAATAAAAAGTCAAAAACTTCCCTAATTTGAAACTATTGCTTCCTACTTTTATGTGGTATAATGCTTAACTCTTAAGTCTAGGGTTTCAAATAAAACTAAAAAAATGTTATGAATGTACAACATATTGTAAATCTAGGTTTCATATTGTAAGACATATTGTAAGTCTACTGTTTTAGTTGTTATTTTGCCTTTGTCATTCTAAACTTGATGCGAATCTTTCTCATTGCAATGACATTTTATTTTTAGATAAATAAAATGTTAAATTCATATGCTACACATTAGAATCACAGTTAAACCTAGTGAATATTTAAAAAATATTGGTTAAAAATAGAGATCTTGAAAATATAGAGCTCTTCCAAAACATTAAGAGAATTTGAATAGAGAACATTGGCTCAGCTCACTCCTCTGTCTTCGAGGAGCATGCATCAATATTGGAAGTCGGAACACTTCAATGAAGAGAAGATGAACGACCGAACAAGTCAGATCTCCGCACATAAATGAAGAATAGAGGAGCAAACTGCTTCAATCAAACTTACAGGGCTTGAAATTGTGCCCGGTTGGCTCGCCTCGTTGCAACAAAGATGAATGGACATTGGCTGAATACAAAGGAACAAGGAAGACGAAGAAGACGTGCTCGGTTTGGCCAAGCCTACGCGCAGAAATGACGAAGACGATGGGTAGAGACCTCGCCTCACTCGCCTGGTCGCGCATTAAAGGGATACAAGGCATTAAAATGAAAACCTAGGACTCTATCCGCAACTTGAATACCAGATATATATTAAAAGAATATCAAAATATAAATATTTTGTAATTTACATAAATTTAATTATTAAATATCAGGACACTCATGTCCGTTTTAACTTAATTTATTTTTTAATTTGATATGCTAACTCATGTTCGACACGTGTCCCCGCTGTGTCGGGCACATTTCCGTATCCGACACTACATTCTCTCTTTAAATGGAGTGTCAGTGCATCATAGCTTAAAGCCTTTATTATATATATATATATATATCAATTGTAATTTTATCATAAAATCACAAACTTAGTTCGAGGTATTTGAAAACAAGAATTAGAAGGATGTTATGGGCGAAGAAATAAATGCTATGAAGAACAATCACACTTGAGAGATCATTGAGTTACCAAAATAGAAGAAATCTATAGGATGCAAAGAATTATTTAGTAAAATGTAAAAGTGGACATTATCTCTCTTAAAATCTATACAATGAATAAACTAAACCAAAATCTATACAAGGAATAAACTAAATCAAAATCTATAGCAGGATCAAGACTTGAAACCTTTATCAATTAACAATGATCAGCCCATCATTACACATTTTTCTTTATATCTCATCTCGTTGTACATATCTTTTCAAAATTTATCTCCTACCTTTAAAGCCTTTCTTATATACATCAATTGTAATTTTATCTCAAAATCACAATCTTTGTTCAAAGTATTTTGAAAACAAGAATTAGAAAGATGCTATATGAGAAGAAAGAAATGCTCTAAAGAAAAATCACACTGACAATTATTGAATTACTAAAATAGAAGAATCAGTGGGATGCAACTGAATTATTTAGTAAAATGTAAAGTAGATGTAAGCTTAAAACATAATAAAGAAGATTGGTTGTTAAATGAATATTCAATCATATAGAATTGGCTATCAAGAAATTTGACGCTTATGCTTTGTACGACTTCAAATAATTTCCAAGAGCTTGGTTTGATTGATTTACTAAATCTATGAATGAAGATGAGTAGAAATAAAGCCTAGGAGATCATATGCTCTTCATAAACATTACACTGATGGTATAATCTCAATTTTTATCATATGTGTTATTGATATAATTGTCACAGCTGATGATAAAAGAGAAAATGAGTCTCTTTGAAAAAAATATGTTAAGGAATTCAAGATCAAAGAGTTTGGAAAATTATAATATTACTTGGGAATAGAAGTTGCTCAAGCAGATTAAACAGTATTCATCTCTCAACAAAAATATATTATAGCTTTATCGAAAAAAATAAAAATGATTGATTGTATATCTTGTGAAACCCTAACTAAACTATGTCAAAAATTGGATGCAGATAAAGAATGAAAAGAGTAGATATGTGATAGTATAAAAAATTAATTGATTTGGGAATCATAGTCAACCAATCTTTGTAGGGAACTTTGATACGGATCAAGAGTTCTAAGTTCTAACCATTAGATTGGTCCTCTTATGATCTTTAGATCGCACTCCGTGTGTCTACTCTTTCACTTCTAGTTGTGGCCTCATCTTGGGTGCTTTGTTTTCCTTTTTTGTAAACAACTTTGATTTATTTTTGAATTAGTGTTTATATACTTCACACTTTGTATTGATTCAAGCAATAAAATTTAAAATAATTTTTCATATTGTGATAGTTTTCTACAAAACCCAATTAATTAGGTGGCATTTCTTCTCAATTTGATGCATGAGATTAATGTTTTGTATGTTCAATTAAGCTCATTCTTAAATTTACTGGGTTCTTCACCTATTTAAATGAAACCAAGTTCAATGCTTGGCCTCAAATTAATCCAAATTATGGCTTAACTAACTAATTAAACTTAATTAGCTCAAATTTTAAGGTAAAAACGATCCATGAAAGAATTAGTAAAGACAATACATACGTCAGAAAATAGGAATAGTTGGATTAAACTAAATAACAATGATTAAGAAAACTTAATCACAACCTTTGTGCTTGAACTAGGACATTACACCCTAGAAGGGCTTTTTATCTCATACTTGATCAAGAACTTCACATCCATGGAAAAGGGAAACTTTCATTTATAATACAGTAGATCAATGTAATTTCTTCTTAATAATCCCATTTATGTTATAGGATCGTTAAGAGCCAACTAACAGCCTTAAGGATAGGCTAAAATAAGCCTGAAAAGAATTAAAATAACTTTGTGGTCTAATGAATCTATAATGATTCAAGTAACATTAAAAAAAAATCAGGCTTGTTTGCCAGCATCAGGAGCACACTTAAGCTACCACGTAGCAATGCAGATTGATTGAGGAATGTCCAGCGTTGGTAGCCTTTCCCTCCATTAGCTATTTTCCGTGTGTCCTTCAATTTGTTTTCCTAACCTACTACTAGTTTGCAAATATAATGGCATTTTTTCTTCTTTGTAGTCTCTTAACCCTGCCCTTTCTTCTTTTGCTTATCTTCTTCTTCTTGCTTCTTTGTTTCTATGTGTTCAGTTGTCTTGTATTTCTGCACATAGGTATAAGCTAATGCAGAGGAACTTCTACTCCAGCAAATAGGTCTCAACGTGAATAAAGTTCCGACATCTTCTAGTGGTGGTGATGGCAGCTTCAAGGATAGGAGTGTACACTGACATGGGTGATTGAGCTTTTTGCTTCTAGAATTGGTGTGTTTATTTGGTGTTGGGGGCGGGGGAGAAAATGTGAGTCGACAATAATTGGGGGAAATGAGAGATTAGAGTTTTGATATAAGGTTTTATAGGATCATCATAACATGTTCATATGGCTTTGGAATAAGATATGATCTATAACTTATCCATTTATATGATACATATAGACCAATTGAGTCGTGATTGAATCAAGTGGAGTAGCCCTTAATGATGTTGAGATCCAAAAGCCAAAGTGGCCTAGTGAGCTTGATTTGATTAAGTGCATTTACAGCAACCATTAAAAAAGCGGACGAGGCGTCCGCATTGAGTCGCGCCTCAAGTCGAGACAGAAGTCATGCGTATCTGGGCTTACGCCTCGAACCATCCAGCGAAGCCTACGATTTTTTCGCACGAGGTGTACGCATTAGAGCGTAACGCCTCGAGGCAGTATGAGGCACCGCCTTGAAATTTTTTCTTCGGTTTATATGTAAATACGACGCAGCCGATTCGTGTTCGTGTATTCGCATATAGGATTAGGTCTTCCTGTGAGAATTGAAAGACGAACTAGAGGCGAAGCCGTGAGGGAAGGAGATGAAGCCGTGAGCGTAGGAGACGAAGTCGGAAGGAGACGACGCAGGGAAAGAAACGAAGCCGAAGTTGTGAGTGCAGGAAACGTTTAGGCATCAGTTAGGTCGGAAGAGCAGGTACGCGGTGTTGTGGCCTTGACTTTGACGTGCAGTAATGAAAGCTTGAATAACTCCTGATTCGACTTTCTTTCATTCGTCTGCTCAGTACATGCTCGGTACCGAGCATGTGCAAGCTCGGTACCGAGCATGTGCAAGCTCGGTACCGAGCATGTGCAAGCTCGGTACCGAGCATGTACAAGCTCGGTACTGCTACCACTTAGTACATGCTCAGTACTGCTCAGTAGATGCTCGGTACTGAGCCAGTACCGCTCGGTACCGAGCCAGTACCGCTCGGTACCGAGCAAGTACATGCTCGGTACCGAGCAAGTATACGCTCGGTACCGAGCGGCACATGCTCGGTGCGCTCGGTATTGAGCATATACAACAAGCAGAATTTCAAAATTACTGTAATTTCAGAATTATAGGTTGAACCCCGCCAGGGGGTAGCGCCCCCTTGGACCCCCGACAGACTGGTATAATTCACGTTGTTTTATTATTGGTAGTACAAATAATTGTTAAAATATGTCCTATTGTTAGCATGACTAGTGGCACAAGAAGGAAAGATCTTGTATGGAAATATGGCACTCAAGTTGAAGTGTCAGGCGAAGGTGCAAAGAAGGGATATGTTTACTTGGATGCTGAATGAGGAGGTTAAGACAACTTAAAAATGGTGGATGATGTTAAGAAGACTTGGATTGAGACATGAGTGATAATAATGTCAGATGGTTGGTCAGATATTCGACATAGAAGCATTATTAATTTCTTGGTCAACAATCTATATGGAACAGTTTTTCTCAAATTAGTAGATGCTTCAAGCTTTGTAAATGATGCTCAATTATTGTTTGAAATGTTGGATGAAGTTGTGGAGGAAGTGGAGATGCCTTAGTAGTACATGTTGTTATTGATAATGCAAGTGCATACAAAGCTGCAGGAAGAATGTTAATGGAGAAGAGGACTCACATTTACTGGACTCCTTGTGCTGCACATTGTATTGACTTGATACTTGAGAGGTTGGGACAGTTGCCTCAACATAAATCAGCCATATAGAAGGCCAAATTTGTTAGTAAGTTTACCTACAATCATTCTTGGGTACTCAGCTTGATGAGAAAATTCACTGACAAAGAAATTATTAAACCTGTTGTTATAAGATTTGCTACTGCATATTTAACATTGCAGAGATTCAAGGAGTTAAGATAACCTCTGGAAGTAATGTTTGCTTCTGAAGAGTGGAATAAATGTTAATGGGCCAAAAAACAAGAAGGAAAACAAGTTAAAAAGATTGTTATGAAAGGCGATTCATTTTGGCGCAGCACAAATTACGTTTTGAAGACAACAGGACCATTAATAAAGGTGCTTAGAATGGTTGATGGTGAGAGGGCCCCGGCTATGAGATTTATTTATGAAGCAATGAATATGGCTAAATAAGATATTGCAAAAGAATTGGGAGGTCAAGAAAGTGCCTATAAAGAAATATGGGATATTATAGATAAAAAGTGGGATCAATAATTACACCAACACTTACATGCTGCTACGTACTATTTAAATCCCTAATTTCATTATGATAAGGATTTTTATGTTGACAAAGAGGTGAAATTGGTTTGTATGCATGTATGGACAGACTCGTTTCTGAAGAAGACTACCTCAAAGTGAATGTTCAACTTGAGGATTTTCATTTGAAGAAAAGAATGTTTGGATTTAGAGCAGCACAAGCATGCTACAAAACACGATCTCCTGGTATGTTTATAGTTTGAGTATTTATAATTTTAATGTTAATATTTATATTCAAGTCTTCTTCTTCAATCAATATTCATAAAATACTATGTTTATCTTCATGTAGAACGTTGGTGGGCTCAGTTTGGAGATGATGTTCCTGAATTGAAAGCTTTTGCAGTTAAAGTTCTTAGCCTAACGTATTCGGCTTCTGCTTGCGAGCGTAATTGAAGTATCTTCAATCAAATTCATACAAAGAGAAGAAATCGATTAGCGGCAGATCGAATGAACAAACTAGTTTATGTTATGTTTAACAAAAAATTGAAAGATAGACATCTCAAATTGCAAAATCGAGGAAATATTGAGAATGAAAGTGACCCTTTGCTTGTTGATGAGTTACAATCTGATGATGAATGAGTTACTCCTAAGAATGCTGATGTATCTGAAGTTGAAGTAGAAGGAGAAAGTCATGTCAATGAAGAAGACAATGAAGCAACTACCCAAGCATATAAAAGAAAGAAACAAAGTGAGATTGGAGCTTAAAAAAAAATTAAATGTATTCTTAAATATAATGAATTATTTTGTATGTTACTATTGTTTCATTTTAGAGCTAATGAAATATTAACTGATATAGGAGATAAAGGAAAAAAATATTATAGATGAAGAAGAGTTGGAGGATGACTTTGACATTAATTATGAAGATTCTTCTGAAGACAATCAAAGTGATGATGAGCCTGCTTTGGGTCTTGATCCTAAGAGGATATTTTATTTTTAACTGAGTTTATTTTAAATCTTGTATTCCAGTAATATTATCTTAAAACAAATCTTCAAATTCATAGTTGACATAATATTTTGTTATTTTGTGTCATTATTTATAATTTTAAATTAATTTATTTTAATCGTTTTGAGGCTTACGCCTCGATCCGCCTCGAGGCTTACACCTCGCCTCGCCTCGCTTAGAAAAAACGCCTCGATTCCTGATTTCACCTTTTAAAACCTTGATTTACAATTCTGATATGTTTGTATGTGTGTATATATATATATATATATATGGGAGTTCAATCTATTATTTTATGTGTTTACAAATTTCTGTTGAATTCTCTTGATGCTTATGTTTGAAAATCCCGCTTCATGTCTGACTTAGCTAATATCCTGCTTCAAGTTTTGTCTTTTTAATAATATAATATATTTCAGACATTATTTCAACTGCTTTACACTCTAATCAAGCCTGATGATCAAACAACAAATGCAGGTTGCTCAAAAAGAAGCAGAGCATGCCATCAACATGAGGCAGATGCTTGCATCAATACCTACCACTATTGTCCCTTCTGCATCTGTTAACTTGGCATCCGTGCCGATGGCCCCGCAAGTGGAGACCTCACTAGTAACACCACCCATGCTACCATCACACAACCAACAGCCAATAACATCTTCCATGAATGCCACAACCAGTGTTGAGGATGAGCACAAAAAGGCAGCTGCTGCAGTTGCTGCAAAGCTTGCAGCGTCCACTTCTTCTGCACAAGTGCTCACATCTATCCTCTCATCCTTAGTCGCCGAAGAAGCTGCTTCGATGAATGGAAGCCAAAGCTCAGGATTCATCACCTCTAGTAACCCCATGCTTCCTCCAGACAAAAGACCAAAGCTAGAGAAGCCAATGTCCATTACAGATATGAACAGTAAATTCTTCGGGCATATCACACAACAACAGCAACACCAACATCAACTTCCTTCTCTTCCTCTTGTACTACCGCAATCATCTGCCACAAGCATTCAGCCAATACCACACAGTACTCAACCATTACAGCCGTTCGCAACACAACCACCACCTCTGCCATCCGCCCCTCCCCCACAATCAATGCAACCTCAAACTTATATGCAAAGCAGTGGAGTACTGATGAATTCTGTACCATTTGGGTATAATGGTAGTCCTCTGCCACCTCCATCTTTTCCTTCACATGTATCAGTAGGAATGACAAGACCAAATGCTCCAACACAACCACCACCTCCGGCCACACCGCCCCAACCAAAACAACAACATCCTCAGCAGCAACCACCCACCGGCGGCTTTTTTCCTTCTGGGATCGGATTCTACGGGCAGCTTCCAGCCGCACCGCCAGTCCCGCGCCAATGATTTGCCCTTAGAAACGGTCTCTAAATGGCCCAAATCTGTCTTAGTCTGTATATTTGTAGAGTTATATTTTTCTTCATTTAATATTTGCATTTCTTTCATATATTGGGAGCAGGTACAAAGTGCTAAGTTTCCATTAGCTGTTGAGGCAGCTTCTGGTTGTTAATCTACCAAAAAGTAAAGGTTTGCGTTGCCCTTTGATCGATATCACTGGATTTCTAGATGTCTTGTTGTGTAGTTTTACAGTAGGCTTAATCTTATCTCACCTATAATATTGAGTGTTTTGATGTATCTACGATTTGTTATATCAGATTATTACTTCCATGGAGCTGCTGGTTCTTCTTGCGATGATGCAGGTTTTATGCTAAAGAGAATTGATATTCGGTGTCGGAATTGTAAATTGTATGATATATTGATAATTGTATGAAATTATATCCATGCAATCATTATGATTATGAGGGTTTGAACAGTTTAGGAAATTATACAGAGCTTAGCTTATCATCTCGTTTCTCCCTTTGTCATAGTTAGGATTTGAACTGGTAAGATCATCTCCAACTGAACACCTAACACTTATTAGATGTCTGTCATTTGCTCCATCCATTCGCTTAAACACACCGTTCATGTCAGGGTGAACAGTAGGATCTCAATATTGGCGTCCTATTGTTCTTGGATGATTTTTTTTAAAATAAAAAATATTATAAAATGATTGAAAATTAAATTATGTGTTTAAAATGTAAATTTTGGTGTATTTTAAATTTTCTTTTCAAATATATTATGTTATTAATTATATAATTTTAATATATTTTTGGTTAAAAGAGATTTATTTTTGTTAAAAAAATTATATGAAGGTTTAATTTAAAAAATTGATGAATATAAAGATATGATTAAAAGGAAATATAAAAATAAATTGAAAAAGAATATAAATAGAATATTTTTCTTGTTAAGAAATGGAGTTTGGTTAATGTTGAGTTAATATATTTTAGAGTATTATTATATTTTGAACTGAAAAATGAGTATTTTGGTTGGAGATGGTCTAAGAGGGGAACTTGTGTAGTAGTTTTCTTTGTAGTTTTAGGATTCGAGGCTAATAGTTTTTCATTTGCTACATCATAAGTCCTCACGAACTATGCATTTTTTCAATCTTGTATTGATGAAATGTAAGCCCAAAATTTTTAATAAAATAAATAACTTAAATAATAAATTCAAAACCTTAGAACTTTAAAACTCAATGAATGATAGTTTGGAATAATTTAAATCTTTTTAGAATTAAGTGCACCTACTTGACTTCCATTGATTCTCAAGAATGCTATTCTAAATTTGAGCTAAACCTAATTGAAATTTTAGAAGAACATCCTTCTCTAAAATTTAAAATTATAAAAATGTTTGCCACTATTTTAATTAAGAGTTCCCCAAGAGATCATTTATATTGGGATATAATTAATCATAAATGCTTGCTTTTATTAAGAATCTATTATTAGATTAAAATAAACATTATCTTACACACATTAGGTAGGAAGAAAATCTTTGGGAACATAGACATTTTTTTAAAATCCTATTTTAATTTCTAATACATTGTAAAATAAATTTCTGTCTTTTAAAATGATATGTTATTCTCCATGTAGTATTTTATGACAAAAAATAGAATTTTTAAATCTGCATTTTACTTTTTTTTTTTAATTTTATAAAAACTTCAGTGGGGATGAGTTCTTCTCTCCATCTTTAATAGTGTCTAATATTTTTATATATCAATAGTATACTTACATTCTTCATAAGAAAAATTATCCTTCTTCCATTTGCTAAGTTCTTCATTTCTTTTTTGAACAACTGTTGTCAACATCTACATTTTAGAAACCCCAATCAATCTTTAATTTGGCAGGTATATATGCTTCTAAAATCCTCAAAGTTTATAAATTTGAATAATTTTTAAATTCTAAAACCACTTTTTTAGTGCAAATTTGATACGTATGGTTTAAAATTTTGTTTGAAATAATGAAATCTTGAATATCTAACCTTCTATCAAACCTAAATCACCACAGAAAAATAACGTATTACCAGCAGTTTTTTTGGTGGATTTGAAAAGTTTTTGTCAAAAAATTTTTTGCCGGAAAAACATACGTCAAATAAAATTTTCCTTCGAAAATAAACCGCCGGAAAACTTTTTAGAATATATCAGTTGTCTAGTGCTCGGAATTTTTCGACCTGCCCGCACATGCTGTCAGGACGACTTCTTGCGCGCAATTTTTCACCTGCCCTTGCATGCTGTCAGGCCGACTTCTCTCGCTGGGCAAATTATTGGGTCAGGTGACCGAAGCCATCTCTCCGTTCGGTCGCCAATAAAAACGCGACATCTGTTAGGCTTTTTTTTAATTTAATATTAACGATTTATGTCTTGTCAGAGTTAGCGACCCGACCTGATAAACTTTTGAGCAATTGCCGCCCTATTTTTTCATTTTGAAAGCCGCGAAAGACGCAAATAAAGACTGCTGTAGAAGAAAAAATGAGCCAGAAAATTGCAGAGAAGAAATGGACTGCTCAGCGAAGAGGGAGGTCGAAGAGGGAATGGAAGAGGGAGTGCATGAATCGGAAAGGATGCATGAATCGGAAAGGATGCACGAATCGGAATCGGAAGCTAACGTAGCCGGAAATTCCTCTGGTTTCAACATTTCGGTAAGTTAGAAAGTTGTAAACAGTCAGTTTTAATATTATCGCCGCAGAAAGAAGACGTAGGTTTCAGCTCATTAGTCTTAGGATGTTATATTTTGCGATTTTTAATAAATTTCTTTTGTCGAAAAAGTAAAAAAAAAAAAGAAAATATAATGTTGTTGTTTCTTAGCTTTCATTATTGATTTTAGGTTGAAGATGACAAATAAAAAAACTGAACTTGTCGCTATAGTTGCGCTATAGTTGCGCTATAGTTGCGCTATAGTTGCGCTATAGTTGCGCTATAGTTGCGCTATAGTTGCGCTATAGTTGCGCTATAGTTGCGCTATAGTTGCGCTATAGTTGCGCTATAGTTGCGCTATAGTTGCGCTATAGTTGCGCTATAGTTGCGCTATAGTTGCGCTATAGTTGCGCTATAGTTGCGCTATAGTTGCGCTATAGTTGCGCTATAGTTGCGCTATAGTTGCGCTATAGTTGCGCTATAGTTGCGCTATAGTTGCGCTATAGTTGCGCTATAGTTGCGCTATAGTTGCGCTATAGTTGCGCTATAGTTGCGCTATAGTTGCGCTATACTTGCGCTATACTTGCCCTTTACTTGCGCTATACTTGCCCTTTACTTGCGCTATACTTGCCCTTTACTTGCGCTATACTTGCCCTTTACTTGCGCTATACTTGCCCTTTACTTGCGCTATACTTGCCCTTTACTTGCGCTATACTTGCCCTTTCAGGCTGTATACAAAGATGAGACAGAAGCATATGAATGTTTTTGCACTTATGCTCACGATAATGGCTTTAGTGTCCGAAAGGATCATCACAGTTTTTGGCCAAATTCTAGGAAGATAAAATCGAAGGACGTAATCCATTGGAACAGTTATGGGTGATTTTCCTATAGTGAATTTTGGTAGGAAAATTTTTGAATTCTTAAAATTTCAGTTAAAATAATTTTTTTTTTAATCTTGAATTTCTAAAATTCAAAATTGCCTGAATAATCATAATTTTGCCAAAATCCTTTGGATTTTGAACATCTTTTCAAGACTAGATTTGATAAGTATAGTTTCTAAATCTTTAAAACTAAAAACAAAATACAATAACCAGTTACATCTTTTTAAAACATATTGCAGCTACATATTTTTCATCTCAATATGGTATGATCGGATTCATAATTCAACAAGTCAAATGAATTTTCAAAATTATAATTAAAATTTTTGATTTTTTATAACTGATCTTGAGGCACTTCATGCTACAATCTATAGGCCATCAGTGTATTCTACGGTTTGATATCCTAATAGTAATGAAGTAATAAGAAAATAAAGAAACCTGTTTGTTAGGATTCTAAATAAGTGTAGGGATTTAAAAATTTTGACATTTGATTTTTCTGAAAAATAAATAAAAAGTAAAGAAAATGTAGTGTAAATCATTTTATTTTTTAAGGGTAATTCAAACTCGCTTAGTTTTGAATGAGAACGGTTTAAACCGCAAACAACCTAGTTTGACCACCGCCAGCCGCCACCACCAACCACCGCCGTTACCCACCATTGGCCTTTGCCGGACACCACTGCCACCCACCACCAGCCGCCACCACTTGCTGCCAGCACCCATCGGTCACCACCAACTTTAGTCTTTATATTATATTTATTTTACTATAAAAAAAAAATATTCACCTAAATTTAGTTTACACTTATTCAAACAATTTGAAAGTATTTCTTTTACACTGACTAAAATATATGAAAAAAAAAAAATTCCTTGAAACGACGCTGCGACACCTAGGTTAATAGTGATGTAAGCTCTTTATCTTTTTTACCAAAACAATTCAATATTGCAGCGTTGTAACCTCTAGTGGAGAGCAATGCAATGTTATGGGGTTGAGCGTCGTGTTGCCAAATCATCTTTTTATAAAAATATCAAATTTCACTTCATTTTTATTTTGCCAACCTCACCCCCATTTTTTAGGCAACTTAGATTTTTTCATTTAAATTATAAATTTGCATAAAAATGAGAATAACTTTACACTCATAAAATTTTAGCCATGTAACTTTATATATGTTATATGACAACTCTACACATTTAGATACTTTTCTAGAGAATTTCTATTGGATCAATTCAAAAATATGCTATTTTATCTAATTAGAAAATAATTTTGATCCTAGAAAATAATATGATAGTATAATTAAATCTTCAAAATAGTGTTATGAACAACCCCTGATAAATTGATGAAATTTGAAAGTTTGAAATTCTAATCAATTGTTAAATATGTTGCCTACTCGTAAAGCATTATATGAATATCTAAAATTAGTTTATTAATATTTTTTAGTGCAATTCAATTATATATATTTATATCTAATTATTGAAATATGTGATTATATGGAGCTTTGATATTGGAGATTCTCTCTAACACATACTTTATAATTTTCAGTTTTTCTTCTTTCACTCCATGACTTGGAATGAAATCTTAGCTCATTCACTATATAAATTGGCCGGGTATTTAATTTTTGTATTAAGCTCCATGCTAGTGCTTGCAAACTTTTATTAAAATACTTATTATCAGAGTTATGTATCTAAGAAAATTTTAAAATATTAGGATTTTTAGTATTAAATAAGTTGTAATTCAAATAAAAATTTTAAAATTTAATAGCTCACATAAGATCTAAACCAAGCTAGAAATTCATTTGCAAAAAGTTGCTCAACATCCGTAGTATCTGTTAGAGGCAAATTGTTTATGAAATACTTGGTGACAAATCTTTCAAATAAGACTTTAGTATTTCAAATAAACATTACTCCTTTTGCACATTATGAAAGAACTTACTCTAAGATTGATTGGACTTTTTTAGTTCAGTACCACATAGAAAGTCATTATTTTGATTTCTAAATTATTGAGGAATCTTTCAACACATTTGTCACTGGGCTTTTTATGACTTATAAAGACTGATAGTGCAGTCTAATTTGGAAAGAATTTCAGTCAATTCATTAAAACCATTTACCAGAGCTATCTATAATCTTCAATCAATAACAGTCTAACAAAAATCTATAATTTAAAACATCAATGTACAGTTCTATTCATATCTCAAAAGATCATATACAATACTCAGAAGCTACACTATAAACACATGAACTGAAATCTATCCTGTCCTGAGTACAAAAGAATCACTAAAACCAAAAGAACAAAAACCTGGAGATTCCTGATCAACCACAATCTCCTGCTCCCTTGCCCTGACCTGAAAATATTAACTACATATAATGAGCTTCAAAAAGCCCAGCAAGTCACCTAATACCTACAATTGAAATCAAAGCACGGTACTAGAAACAATATGCATGTCAATCAAGCGAATCCATAACAATCAATTACACATGATCAATGAATCTATACAGATACGAAAATCAGTAGTCAATACACAATCGATAAAATCCATAGTCAGCGATAGGAGAATCAATAAACAGTAGAAAAATCTATGCATAAGAGTCTCAAGTCGCTCAGTCGAAGCAATTGTATCAAATCGAATCAAGCAAAGCAATACTCTCTGGTCAATGAAATCGATCGGTATGAAATCATGAAATCAATCATATAAAACCAATACAGGGCAAGAACGGTTGAAATCGAATCAATACAATGAAACCTAATCCTTGCAACAGTTCAATACGGTGTATCAATGAAGCGATAGTATCAATCAACATCAATGAATCCATAGTATCAATATTATATCAATATCAATATCCATAACAGTATCAGTATCAATGCTTAGTGCCATAATGCGAATATTAATGAAATCGTACAGTAACAGCAAACCCGTAAATCCGTCCGTAAAGCCATACAAAATCAATAAATCAATAAATCCATCACGAGATCAACATGTCAATACCGTACACATGCACTTCAATACAATAGTCTAACTGAACAAGTACAATCACTGGCTGTTAAGGCGTTTTTCAATCCATGGTGTTGTTGTACAAATCCATAAATATATCTATCTGTTGGTTCAATAAGAGTCGTCACTCTGTGCCTGTCGGCATAAGAATCTCCTTATGCCTCCCAATCGTTATATCAATGATCAATAGAGGATATCGTCAAACCCTTTTTAAAGGAAAGCCCGTCGGCCCACCATCCTGTACAGGTCAAGTCAATCTCCAACCAACGGTTCAATCAGTCTTTACTTGTCTTTCAGTAACCGTAATTCAATAAATCAATCATATATTCACATTTGTATGCATATCAATTCAAATCATCAATTTTAGAAAATCGAAAATCGTACGAAAATCTAGCGGCATAACGGCAGTATACAAAATTTACACAAAAATTACAGAATTCACAAATTACCAAATTAGTATAGAACGTTCACAACAACATTATAAGATTTTTATTCTACTACCCAAACAATTTCAGACATCACCAGAATTTACAGTCAAAATAAAACACCGTCAAATCAAAACTATCCAGTCAAAATTCTCCAGAAAATAATTAAAACGTGTAGAAATACCATATCAGAAACATACCAAAAGTTGTGCGGTAAAACTTTCGTCAATACAAAATGATGAGCATTTTTCGGTAACGAAAATACAAATCTGAGCACAGAAATACCAAAACTCGACATCTTCGAAAACAGAAATAGGGTTCGGAGTCCTTACTGCGAGATAAACACTTCTCCCAACAGCGGCGATGGACGAAAAGCGCTCCGCGGCCTTCGAAATCCAGCTTTTCCTTTGCTTTCCTTCTCCTTCTCTCTCCTCAGATATTTTGATATAAAAAATGATTTTTCTCTCTCTTCAAAACGAGCTGATTTCCTTTTAATACAAACCTGATCGGCCCAGCCGATCGCCACATCGTCCAGGACGATATGAACAAAATCCAATCGTCCAGGACGATATCTGAGGACGATAATTAATTTTCTCGAACGATAAAAACCCTTACTCACTGCCTTTTGCCATGCACTGATTGTCCCAGGACGATCCCAAATCGGCCCAGACGATCCACCTCAAACATCAGCTGTTTCACTGATCGTCCTGGACGATCTCAACATCGTCCCGGACGATCCTGGAAAGAAATCAAAGAAACGAGCTCTCACACTCGCCATATGAGGTCCAAATCTAATAGTCTGGAATAAATCCCCTACGATATAAATCGACCTTCACATCATCAGACTTGAGGAATGCTTGATTTTTGTGCTTCGAATATGAACATCTAAAAATTCTATCGAACTTAAAGGAATGTAGTTGAATGTAACATAAATAAAAGTCTCAACTCCCTATATAAATTAATTTGTCAATCCTCTTCGACTTAGTAATAATCTGTTATACATCTAATATCTCTCTTCTTGTATAGTCATTTGGATGTTAAAGCAAACTTTCCCTACATAATTGTAAAATCAATTATTAGAATATATGTAGCTTGAACAAGTATGATTTACTTGAATTGGAATGCATTCACCAACTATCCAACAATAGTTTAGGATATGATACCTATGTTTGAATAAGATATTTAAGCATTACAGTTCTAACCACCCTCTTATAGAAATTTCCCTTACATTTGAGGGGGGCATTTTTATCACATAACAAGTCCAAAACATTCCTTCACTTTAACCATCCAACTTGAATTCTACTAATAAAAATCCTATCTATTTCACCATCACTCAAAATAATAGACCGAATATATTTAAAATATATACTCTTATTAATGACTTGATCACTCATGGTCGCAATCTCTCCACAATAACTATTATTTAAAATATATATTTAAACGAAAAAAAATATCTTCAAAAATAAACATACACTAAGGTACAATCTCTTGCAAATTTCTAGTGAGAACATCTATGACTAAAGCAAAAAGATATGGACTTAAGGCCGATCCTTGATGTAATCCAACAAGTAATAACTCTTATATCCTTAATGACATGAATATAAGCATTATTAACCCCTTTCTTTTCTATAATCCAACAAGTTATTACTCTTGCATACATATCCTTAATGACATGAATATAAACATTATTAACCAATTTCTTTTATATAATCTAACAAGTAATAAATCTTGCATACATATCCTTAATGACATGAATATAAACATTATTAACCCATTTCTTTAATATAATCCAACAAGTAATAAATCTTGCATACATATTCTTAATGATATGAATATAAGCATTATTAACACGTTTCTTTTCTATAACATAATAAAAAAAATACATAGCTTCCATAGTTGAGCTACCTAGCATGAATCCAAATTGATTTTGCTAAACATTAGCATCACGCAGCAATCTATGCTCCATAAATCTTTCCAACAGTTTTGAAAATGCAAACCTTCGATTCGGTGCGTTGTCGATCGACGGCTTTTGGCGGTAGAATGCGGGCGTGATCGGCGGCCGGAGTGAGGGCAAGATCGTCAGCCAGAGAGAGGGTGTCGGCGGCCGGATTTCTGCTGAGGCAGTTAGAGGCGCGATCACGAGCGAATGTCTTTTAGTCTGATACACAAAGAAATGAAGAGGAAAACTTAGTTTGGCCAATATTATGACAATTTCTGGTAGTTTTCCAACGGTTTAGACCCGGCGGCATGGCCATCGATAATAGAGCCTAGAAATCAAAATATCGATGGCCAAGCCAGGGGTTATTATACCGCCACTAATTTCGGTGGTGTATTATTAAAAACTGTCAGATACACCACCGGGAAATACCGGCGATCAAACAGCCGATTTAATCGCCGGTAATTCTGGCAGTTATAGGACCATCGGTAAAGGCCGCTGGTAATCCCTGATTTTCCTGTAGTGAAAAATCCTCTGTCAGACTGAATCGCGAGTAGAAGAACAATCGAACATCAACAAGGCTGACGAAAAGAAAACAACCGTTGTAACAAATAAATGGAGCAGACAAAAATCGAACATCAAGATCGAATGGGGAAGACAAAAACCAAACCAGCCGATCTCAAGCGATGACAAGATAGAGAAAACAAAAAACCAAAACTTTATGACCTAAGGCAAGTTTCAAGCGGCATAGTAGCAAATTCCGAGCAAAGAAGACGTGAGGCGACCGCGGAGAAGAATGTTTTGGGGGTGTGGCTTTAAAGGGATGTAGCATAATGGTGATATATATGAGGAGAAGGGTTTGTAGGTAGTATATAAGTAAATACTAATATTTAGATGTTAAATATGTTTATACTATAGTTTAAGGTTTTATGTATGTAAAAATCCCTTTTTAAAATTATCATAATTTTAATGTATTCACATATTTAATATTTAAAATTGCATATTTTTATATAATATTAAAATTTTTAAATCATATAAAAATCATTAGCATATATATATATATAAGTACGAAGATTTATATATTAAATATATAAATGCATAAAAATTTTACGTAAATCCGCCTATTTTAATTCATTTTATTTTGCTTTTCGGCGTTCGTCTTTATAAAACCGGTTACTAATCTGCTCCTAAGCTGCTCCTGGAGCAGGTAAAATGAAGATCAATGAACAAACCAAACTGCTAATTATAAACCTTTCACACAACAGTTATCAGAGATTGAAATTCGCTCATCCCACCATACCAAAACCGAATAAACAAACACCATTCTCTTCCCCAACAAATAAAAAAACCTCCACCTCAGAAACTAGAAATGAAGAAGGAAAGATAATCACCGAACTGCAGCAGAGACACCAATCATGGTGGTAACGACTAAAACAATGGCGATATGAATTAGAAGATAGGAAAAAAAATCCCTTACCTCTTCATCTTCGGTCTTCAACTATTTAAGCATTAAATCATCTGCAACAATGGCGACGACGATACCAGTAACTCCGGCGGACGCGCACAATCCTCTGGCCAAGTTTACTGGTCTTTGCAGCAACTCGTTTGAGGCCGGCATGATGAGAATCCTCGTCGAGTGCGCAGCTCTCATCATCTTGTCCCACCTTCTTCACCGAGCAATCTTCCATCGCATTGGCCAACCTGCTGTCATCTCCCAAATATTCGTATGTTGTCTTTTTTTCATTCTTCAATTCTCAAAAAATCATAGCTTTACTACTGATATTCTGATCAACATGGATTTTATTTTAAACAGACAGGAATGATGATGGGACCAACAATGACATCAAAGATAAAAATATTGCGCGAGTTATTCGCATTTGGCAGCAGCAACACCAAACTCATGGGATCAATAGCCATAACAGGTCGCATGTTCTTCATGCTCTTAGTAGGATTAGAAATGGACATCCCCTTCCTCCTCCGCTCCGTCCGCCGCTCCATCATCATCACAACCGGCTCCGCTGTCTCCTGCTTCATAGCCGCCATCTCCTCCTCCACCATCATCTACCGGGCCACCGGCCCCAACGGCAACCCACTCCTCTTTCTCCTTATCCTCGCTCTCCTCTACACCAACACCTCCTCCACTATCGTCATCCGCATGTGCACCGAACTAAAGCTCGCCACCTCAGACCTCGGCCGCCTCGCCGTATCATCGTCCCTTCTCAACGACATGGCTTGCCTTCTCGTCCTTGCCGTCGCCACCACGACCAGTCCCGGCCCATACAACCAAAGAACCCAAACGCAGAAGCTTATAGGTGGGTTAACAGCGCTTCTAATGCTGACCATTTCAGCCTGGGTTTTAAAGCCACTGGTTCGATGGATGAACAAACGTAATGAAGGAAGAAGACACATCAGACATTTGGAGATGGTGGGATTATTACTCTTTGTGTTCATAGTGGCTGTGATGATGGAGATGATGGGGTATAACAGTACTATGGCGTGCTTCATGTTGGGATTAGTAATGCCGAGGGAAGGCTGTACAGTGAGGACGTTGGTGGATAAGCTTAGTTATCCGATTAATAAGTTTGTTCTTCCGATATTTTTTGGATTTGCGGGGATTAGTACTGATATGAGCAGTATTAGTGGGGGGATGATGGGAGCGGTGGTTGTGATGGTGGTGCTGAATATTGCTGCGAAGGTGGTGGGAACGCTTGCGGCTACAAGGTACCTTGGAATGGCAGTGTATGAGGGGATTGTGCTTGGCTTTCTTCTCAATATCAAAGGGCATGTGGATCTTGTTCTTGTTTCTTTAGCAAGAGGGGCAGAGGTAAGACTACTCGCTATTTACTTGTTATTTATTTAGAAGACTAAAGTATGTTCCTAGTCCTAGTGCTAAAATTAGAGTTCATTTACCGAGGTTTCCGTGGGAAACTGTCCGCCGAAACCATCCGGCCAGCGGATTATCCGCCGGCGCTAATGGCAGAAAGTTTCCGCCGGAAATTCGGGCAGATAAAACACCGGAATTCTTTTCAGGAAAACGATGTCTTGGTTACGATTTTTCTGCCGGTAAGTCCACTAGATTTTTTCGACGGAATAAAATTTCCGACGTGCGAATTATTGTCGGACAATTTTTCGCTGCAAACTAGATTTTACCTGCAGATTTTGTATAGCGATCGATTTTCCTGCAGTTAGAGCTACTCCAACAATTTTACCTATGTACCCGTTTTACATTCTGTCTCTAAAAATTAGATCTGGCGATCATAAATCATAAATGTAATTTCTCTAACGTGGCAATCTCTATTGTGAAACTCCACGTAGATATGGGGAGAAGAAGCCCAAAAAGTCCTCCTAGTTACCGTGCTCATGGCCACCCTCGCCGCTGGCCCCGCCGCCGCCTTCGTCATCCGCTTAGAACGCAGCTCCCTCCGCTACCGCGGTGCGTACCTGCACCACCATCCCATAGGTGCGGAGCTCCGCATACTCACCTGCATCCACGGCCCCCGCGACGTGCCCACAATGCTCAACCTCGTTGAGATATGCGGCGGCGGCGCACCGGAATCCCCCCTGGCAGCCTACCTAATGCACCTCGTGGAGCTCACCGCCGGCGCCGCCTCCTACGTATTGTACCACCAGCACGACGTTGAGGATGACGGCGGGTGGGAGCACGGTGGCGATGATGCGCGGATTATCACTGCTGCTGCCGACGTGTTCAGTATTGAGACTGGCATAGGGCTCCGGCAGGTGACGGTGGTGTCGGCAATGGAGACGATGCAGGAGGACGTGTATAATGCGACGGTGGATGTCAGGGCTTCGTTGGTGCTCATGCCATTTCATAAGCACCAGAGGGTAGATGGAAGGATGCAGGTAAATCATAGTTCTCTAGCTACCACATTCTTTTCTTACTATAGCAAAAAAAAAAAGCTATTTTTAATCAATTTTTTAAAAAGCTGAAAGTGCTTTTAGTCATTTTTAATCCTAAAGTTTATCTTAAAATATATTTTTAGTACAAAAATTTTAATTTAAAAAAAATTAAATTAAAAATCTATTTTAAAAAGTAATAAAAAAATCATCCCAAACTAAACCTAAGTATGATAAAATTTTATCTCATGACAGCTATATATGTGATTTAGCTGTCTAAATCAAATGAACTTCAAATTAATTTATGTGAATTTTATTTTGGCGGTAAAGATTTAGGTTTTTGATTGATTTAACCCTCGCATTATTGCCGCTTTAAAAAAATTATGCTAGGAAACTATTTTCTATAACAATTTAAAAAAAAAATTACTTTATGCAATAACTTTATAAAATAGTAAGAAAGTTATCTCAAATAAAATCTTAAACTTTCTTTCTTACTGCTTCTTAAAACAACTTTTTAGTACAAAATTTATAGTTTAAAAAATTTTTAAATTAAAAAATAGCTTTAGAAAGTTGTAAGTAATATATCTCAAATGAAACCTTATGCTTTATTTAGGATGGTTTTCTTCCTGCTTCTTAAAAACAGCTTTTTTTAATTTTTGTATTAGAAAGTTGTTTTTAAGAAGCAGTAAAAAAACCCTCTAAAACAAAACCTTAGTTTATACTAAGGCTTTGGTTGGGATTGCTTTTGACCTCTTTCAATTGGGATAACTTTTGTCATTATTTTTTTACTACTTTAAAAAAAAACTAATCGTAGAAAACATAGTAAAAAAAAATCTCAAAAGAAACCTAAATGAATTTGGTGTAATTGATGAGCTGAACATAATTTCTACAGTTTAAGGATTAAATTTTCACTTTTGCAGATAACTATTAATAAGAATATTCATCTTCACCTTATCCTTAATTATATTCTAATAAATAGGGATGATATTATGCATATATTATATATTGCTCATCGCTCTTTAAAGAGTTTTCCTACTCATATTTTTTAGTTAAATTAATGCTTTTTCATACATTATTTTATATTAATCATAAATTATTATCAACTATATAAAATATTTATCAATATAAGAGAATATAAAGCCATGGATATTATAGAAGATATTTCTTTTCTAGTTCTATGCCATTTAATCATAAATATTATATAAGATTATTATATCTTATAATAATCTAATGATATAAAGGCTCCGTTTGAGACTGCTTTGTTACTGATTCTTAAAACACTTTTTAGTATAAAAATATTCATTTTTATACTAAAAAGTTAATTTAAATAGTAAAAAAGTCATCCCAAACGAAAGTCTAAATCTCACTTATTATGCTTTTACATGGATGTTTAACATTATTTCTCTATAAAAAGATATGAACCTCTCCTATCATATTGCTCTTATATATAACTTGTGAAAGTATTTTAATACATGCAGGTAGGGAAGATTGCAGTGCAACAGTTGAATGAACGAGTGATGAAACGAATACCTTGCACAGTGGGAGTGCTGGTCGACCGAGGCCTCGACGGCAGCGTTGGTGGCCACACCCCAACGAATGGGCCTAACCCCCACCACCCCATGCACCAGGTGGCCGTCCTCTTCTTCGGCGGCGCCGACGATCGCGAGGCCCTCGCCGTCGGAATGCGACTCGCCCTCCACCCTTCCGTTCTCCTCACAGTCATCCGCTTCCTCCCAGAATCAAGGGCCGAACACGATGCAGGCTTAGAGATGGCTGCAGCAAATGACGATAAGGAAGTTCTCGTTGCCATCTCTAACCATGAAAGAGAAATGGAGGCCGATGAAGCCTTCATGGCAACTTTCATGAGCAGGTCCATGTCGACTGGGCGGGCAATGTACGTGGAGAAATATGTAAGAAATGCTGCAGAGACTGTGGCAGTGATATGCGCCATGGATAACATGTACTCTTTGTTTATTGTGGGGAGAGGAAGAGATAGACTGTCGCCATTAACTAGAGGGATGAATCAGTGGGTGGAATGTCCAGAGTTGGGGTCAGTAGGAGATCTATTGGCTTCCTGTGATTTTATGGGGGTTGGTTCAGTTTTAGTAGTTCGACAGTATAGTAATCACTTGTCTTGTAAGAATGATGATGGTGAAGATGATGAAGATATAGACGAGGAGTTTAAGGTGTTCTAGTTCCTTTAGAGGAGTTGGTGGTTCATTCTCTTTAGTTTCCGAAATAGAATAGTTGGTTGGTTTATATTTCTGATTCTTAACGTAAAATGTACAGTGAAATAGAAGAATGGCATTTCATGTTGGAAAAGAAAGATTTTTATGTCGTTTTGACTGAATTTGTGGGTCGAAAATGGACAAACAATGTAATGAATAGGTTAATGTGCACATTATTTAATGTGATTTCGCTATATTTAATCACAAGTCTCATGTTAGTAGTTTGTAAATGAATAGGTTAATGTGCATATCATCAAAGTAAAGTCAAGTAAAAAAAATATGAGTTACTCTCTTTTGAAAAGACTGGACTCCCTCAGATTAATTACACTTGAGAACACATCCAAGGGCAACTCTTGATAAGTAAATATTTATCTTAATTTGTTTAAGTCAATTATCAAAAGAAAGAATATGATTAAAAAATTATTGATCTAATAGTGCAGTATATACTAAAAATAGATCAATCTATAAGATAAAGAGCGAATCACCGTAACCAAACAAAAATATCATCTTTTCACATTGAAATTTATATTACCAAAGTAATTAAGTCATTAAATAGTCAACAAACGAGTACAATGGGCACAAAAGGACAATAAGTGATGAGTAAGAAGTTAAACCAGAGATAAAAATAGCATTGGTCAACATTTCATAGGTTTAATAGAGCCAGGTTATCAAGGCTCAAATAACTTATTATAATAGTTAATTAGTCCGACCCAACCGTGAGACGCATTGTTAACAACCTTGAATAACATCCTTCATGATTGACATTATGATCTCAATTTGAGAAAGAACAACTCAAAATTCATAGACAGAGAATTCTAAGAGGTAAATCTAAAAGATTTACATGATTTACAATCTCTAGTGATATAGAAGAGTATAAAAAGAAGTGAATACAATAGCTTAGTTAAATGCAACAATAACTATTGAACCAGACTTATAATGGGTCAGGACTGCCGCTACCTAGCATATTAGGATGAACTCTAGATGTATTAAAAACTCATGGCTAGAAAAAGAGTTTTATCATAAGGATCAGAGTATACAATGCAAAATTATGTTTCCTTAAGAAAGGTATTATTATCATCCTTGTTTGATTGATTATATTATGAATACGTACTAGCAGTTGGGGGTTTTGATCGCTAGCTAATTGGAAGAATAATATGAATGCAACCAAGGAACTATATCTGAGATTCATTCCATTCTGATTATACTATAGCAAAAACCAAGATGATTAGACCATTAGTTACTTCCATGCCAATTGCAGTTAGTAAGGTACCCTATATTTATCAAGAAGAAATGTTATGTCAAGGCTCTGCGCTGGACAACAAAATCTCCAACCAAAAGTAGAGGGATCGAAAGCCCAAAAAATTCTCTTAAATATGTGTGTTGTTGGATTGTATCAGTACATTGTTTCTGTGACGCCGGAGCTGAGTCGTTGATCATGTTGAACTTCAGAGCCATTTAATTTCATATGATATTTGTATTGCTATATAGGTGTAATGCTTTCTTTTGTTTGTGTAGCCTAGTATGTTGCTTCTTTTGGCTATAAATACATAGCCAACACTTGTAATAGAGAGATGGTTTAGATAAATAAGAATTGAGTAGTTTTACTCTTGTTTTAAGTTTCTGTATCCTGAAGGATTTCAGGTGGTGATCTCACTTCCAAGGAATTCTTGGGTCTTGTGTGAGTTGCGAGTTCTTGCAGCTCGCATGTTCTTGTTTGTCACCGTGTTGCCTCCGTCACCGGCGTCATTTGGTATCAGAGCCAATCCCCCAAGTGTATGGATTGGCGTCATCAGGTTCTTCCCGTTTCCTGCAGCCATGCTATCCATCCCGGAAGAGTGTTGTGCGTTATTTTCGTCCATTCGTGAGTCTCATCCGTGAAACAGGTTTCCATCTCTTCCTCTCTTGCATTTTGGCGGTTTCTTTCTCCTACAAGCAATCAAGAAATGCGGTCCAGAAGAAGGGTGATGTCATCTTCTGCCGCTAGATTCCTGCTGTTATCTTCTCCAAATGATTTCCTCCAAACATCCATAACAAGTCAAGAAATGAAAAAATACAGCAAGCTTCTTTCACTGCTTAGCTATTCAAGTCTTGGATAGCAACTAACATAGCTGTTAGTTCTTAAAGGAAGTACCTACTTCACCCGCTATAGCATAACAAGACTTACCACCAAATTTCTTTGAATTCATTCTTCTCTGAGAAAATGGTCAAAACTTGCTCATCAAAGCCATTGTACTCGTCAACGCTTAAGCCTCCAATAGAAAGCACAGTAGCGCTGAACGCCGGTGGTGATTCTAGTTTTGCTCTTTTTGTCCCGCCCGAGTGTTGGGCCGTCCATTCCATTTCCTTTGGAGGCTATTGCTTGCTTTGAAGATCTTGTAGATCTGCTTGGCCGAGACCTGTTTGTGCGTGTTCAGCGTCAAGTGGTTCGTAGGGTCCAAATAAATAAAAGAAAAAAAAAATAGCCACAGTCCAGCCACTATGTTCCATCCAGACGTCCTGTTCGATGCCCGCTTCTGATGCCATTCCGAGCGCCAAAAACAACATAATTCTTAATTCTTGGTCCAGAAATTAGCACCAAAATAGAGCAAGATGCTTTCTTGGTGGACGATGCAGTTATCACATCAAGATGAAGAAATTGAAGATCTTCTACAAGAATTGTCACGACTCAAACTACGACTATCAAGGATTGAACGAAGGGAAAACTTGAGCTCCCTTGGCCGGGACTTTAATGGTGTTCGGGGCAAGTATGCTGCCACGACGGATTCGAGATCCCTCATTCCAACTAAATCCTTACGAACCTTTGACAATGGCGAGGGCATCTCAGATGATCAAATCTCTTCTACCCACAAAGATGTGTTTGAAAGAACACCTCGTCAGTCTTCCACCCCACGCTCGATCGAGTTCAGTTTCGAAGAACTTGAAGATCCGTTGTCGAATCCGTTGTCTAATCCTGTGTACGACGCGTATGATGATGACATGTTCGATGGAGTTTTTGATTTGGAGCAACCCGCAGATGATAATTATGATAAGATCAAGTAAGCTTCGCTTCGCCGCACCAATCTCTATTGTTGGGAGGCTAAGCATCATACTCCCTTATTTCCTCGCATCTTCGGCCACAAAGCCAAAGAAATTGTTGAATGTATTGGTGAGGGTGTTAATGAACTCAAGGAAGGAGACAATGTTCTTCCTATCTTCATAGGCGAAAGCAAGGAAGGTGTGCATTGTAAATCAGAAAAGAATAATATGTGTGATTTGTTGTGGATTGATACTGATAGAAGTATAATGTTAAGCGATAGAAGATCAAGATTTACAGTAAAAGGAACTTCCATCCACCACTTCCTTGGAACTTCAACCTTCAGTGAATACACAGCAGTTCATGATGGTTGTTTTGGCAAGCTTGATCCATCTACTCCTCTCGACAAAGTTTGTATTCCCGGTTGTAGTATTTTCATAGGGTTGGGGGCAACGCTCAACATTGCAAAGCCAAAAATAAGATCCATTGTAACCATTTTTGGTATAAACGAGTTTCTGAATTCCAAGGATTATGATAAGCCAATTACATATGCTTATACTACAATTGAGAAATTAAAGATTGGTAGGCAAATTGATACCGGGTGGGAATATCTAGATCGATTTAGCCAACCAAATCCGCCTCCTTATGGCGGCCAACCGAACATATTCATATGAGTCTGAAGTTTCTCCTACCCCGGTAGAATGACGTCGGAGCTGAGCCATTGATCATGTTGAACTTCACAGCCATTTAATTTCATATGATATTTTGTATTTCTATATAGGTGTAATGCTTTTTTTTGTTTGTGTAGCCTAGTATGTTGCTTCTTTTGGCTATATATACATAGCTAACACTTGTAATAGAGAGATGGTTGAGATGAATAAGAATTTAGTTTTACTCTTGTTTTGGGTTTCTGTATCCTGAAGGATTTCAGGTGGTGATCCCACTTCCAAGAAGTTCTTGGGTCTTGTGTGAGTTGCGAGTTCTTGCAGCTCGCATGTTCTTGTCCGTCGCCGTGTCGCCTCCGCCGCCAGCGTCATTCTAGCATAACTAAGGTAATGACTTTCATGAACAAGTTAAATGTCCTATACACTCTTAACTACTAAAGATAACTCTAGTGGCCTTTCCTCTAGCATCTCATGCCTAGATGTAGGACACCATAATATTGAATTTGGCTTCCATATGGCCTATTATCTCCTTGGGTTTTAGGTCTATATGTTGTCTAATTGCTGGCACCATGAAGTAGCTGATAAATCTAAAGGTGTATTGTCTGTGTCTAATCAAAAGCATCCGAGTTATGCATGTGTGATCATTTCTTAGACTAGAAATCTTCTACGCTCCCCTAAAGTGCTTGCTTGAACTAGCATGCAAACGCCATAAGCAAGGCCTAAAAGCAGCTCCATATTGTAAACATGCTACGATTAACTTCTGTTTGTTCAATGTTAGTATTATAAATTCAATATAAATTAATCATATAAGGCGAACAGTATGTTTTTTCTTACTTGCAAAGCACATCCCTTCAACTAATTTATCTTAAATATGTAATTCTTCTCTAGCTATATTCCTCTCACTTGCATCGTGAAAGGCAATATCCTCATCCCACTCTTGAATATGCAAAATCATTATTGCAAATCATACATTCTTCTGTACTGATAGTCCTAACACAATAATTTCTAATGAGATTTTGCAGGACATAATAATTTGTTGTATCATATTCACCTAAATTAGATGCTGAGTCACCTGTACTATTAGCAGACTGTTCAATAAAATTACTACTCATTGTCTCATACCCTTCAACAAGTGTAGGCCTGATACACTCATAACCTTCTCCTTCACACATGTTACAACAAGATTATTATATTGATGACGCTGCCATAATTTGATCAGCTTAATTTTAAATGAACCTATCGAGTAGCAGGAATTCAACAAAACAGTTGTGACATTCAACATAGTAGAGGTAGGATGATTGAACATAAAGTTATTTAAACACTTATTGTACAGATGGAACTGCATCTGTCACTTGCATTTGAGTGGTTGTACTTCTTTCAAGCTCATGATCGAAGTTATAGGAATCCCTAATATGGACATTCAGATTATCGACATTGGTTATTTCAATACTCATTGTGTCAATAACATAAAAAATAAGTTCTCTAGAAGCATGATACAACAAAACTTCATATATAGATTATAGACTTCTTCATTAACATAAGTTGCGACAAAATTATTTCTCACAGGTATACGACATACCAACTTCACTATACATCTTAACGTGTCATACTTAAATGCCTTAAGAACATGTATTTTAACCTGCTATAGATTTGTGTATGTCAGGATTGTAATAGATGAATTCTACCTCCTGTATATATAGGTGAAAACTGATCATCGATATTCAACTGGCCATTATGCAGGATCGTAAGTGATGTCGAGCACCCATTCAAGCATTTTATATGATTAACATAGACTAATAACAGGTTTATAATTAAAATACAATGCTTAATGCGCTATAAGCTCCTTATCCAAATCACTACAACTTAAAAAGTTTATAATCAACCATTTTAAAAATTAATTAAATCTTTTTAGCCAGCGACTTTGCTTATATAATAAAATTTTAAATTTATTACTGCACTACAACTCACAATGATATTCTAAATATTCTTCTAATTTTATATGATCATATTTTTTCATTAGTTAATAAAGTAAAAAAAGATGTTTTTTTAGGAGAGGATATTCAACAAAGGTGCATGAGATATTTTGTTAAGCTTTTTAATGAAGATTGTGAAAATACGATTGACTTTAGTGACCTCAGCACTCTAAATGAAAATAGATATTTTTATTTTTATTAGTGTATTAGTAAAATTGAAGATAAAGAGGATTTAAAGAAAATGAAAATTGAAAAAACTGTTAGACCTGATGATATTCCAATAGAGATGTGGAAATGCTTAGAAGATGAATGAATTCCTTTGCTTACTGAACTTTTAATATTATTTTGAAGACTAAAAAGATGTCAGATGAGTGGAGAATAAGTGTGTTGATTCCTATTTTTAAGAATAAAGGTGACACACAAGATTGTGCGAATTATAGATGAATTAAGTTGATGTGACATACTTTAAAACTATGAGAGAGAGTTATAGAAAATAGGTTACATCATGATACTAATGTTTCTCAAAATCAAGATGGATTCATACCGGGTAGGTCTACTATGAAAGCTATACATTTATTGAGAGGTTGATGGATAAGTATAGAGAGAATAAGGAGATCTACATATGATTTTTATTAATTTAGAGAAAGTATATGATAAAGTTCCAAGAGAAGTGCTATAGAGAGTTCTACATAAGAAAGGGGTTAATAATGCTTATATTCAAGTCATAAAGAATATGTATGCAGGAGTTGTTACTTGTGTTCAAACGCAAGGTGGTTTGACCAAGTATTTTCCTATTGCAGTTGGATTGCATCAAGGATCAGCCTTAAGCTCATAACTTTTTGCTTTAGTCATGAATGTTCTGACTAGACATTTGCAAGAGGATGTATTTTGGTGTATGCTTTTTGTTGATGACATTCTTCTTTGTTGATTAGAGAGGTAGTTGAAGGTAAACTTGAATTATGGAGGTCAACATTAGAGTCTAAGGATTTTCATTTGAATAGATCTAAAACTGAATACATTGAGTATAATTTTAGTAGTAATAGATCTAATGAGGGGGTTTATAACTTTAAGTGAAGTCATTAATAAGAGTACACATTTTAGATATCTTAGATCTATTGTTTAGAGTGATGGTGAAATAGATGAGGATATTATTAATAAAATTCAAGTTGGTTGGTTGAAGTGGAGGAATGCATCAGGCTTGTTGTGTGATAGAAAAGTACCACTCAAACTTAAGGGATATCTATAAAATGATGGTGAGACCTGCAATGCTTTTATGACACAGAATGTTGGCCATTAAAAGAGGAGCATAATATTAAATTAAGTGTTGCGGAGATGAGGATGCTCAGGTGAATAAGTGGCTTTACTCTTAGAGAAAGGATACGTAACGAGCATATATGTGAAAAGTTTGGAGTAGCACCAGTGGCCAATAAGAATAGAGAGAGTCGCCTTAGATGGTTTGGTCACATAAAACGGCAGCCTTCCGATGACCCGTTTATGAGAGTAGATGTATTAGATTTGGTTCATGTTAGGAAAGGTAGTGGTAGACCTAACAAAACTTTGTTAGAAACTAGAAATGATCTTTCTTTATTAGATTTAAATGAAAATTTGACTATTAACAAAACATAATAGAGAAAAATGATTCATGTAGCCGACCCCACATAGTGGGATAAAGGCTTGATATTGTTGTATTAGTAGTAGTTAATCAAGTAAAAAAATGCTTAAAAAAATTATTGAACTTATAACTACTACTAAACTCATTTAAACATTTTATTGAAAAAATTAAATTAATCAATTCTTTATTATTACAGAACTATTCTGCAAAATAATTAACTCACATATATATTTTCCAAAAAATTTAAAAAAAATTATACTGCACAAAATAATTTTGATCTAACTCAGTCAAAATTTTCTAAAAGAAAAACTCACAATGCTTTCTCGTTAGAGATGGGCAACTTTGGTTTAGAACGAGCGTGATCTGGCAATCGTCGACTAGATCTGGTGGAGAAATTGCTAGCGGCTTTACCAGCAGAATGAGCTCCGAGATGACTTCTAACAGTGAGATTTGAGATGGAGAGCTTCTCCTTCTCAAAACTCCTAACTCATAAGTCTAATGCAACTTTTTTCATTTCTCCCACGGCTCTCACGGTGATAATGCAGATCATCCTTTTTTTAGCCAAGCCCAGTTGCTAGTGGTGTTAGCGACTCATGCCCCGCCATGACACCCACCCAGTTGATCATCACTCAGCAACTTGCGTGCCATGTCATTCACCACATCAATTGGTGCAATGGCAAGTCGCTAAAGCCTTCAGGGACAAAGGCTCTCTAAGCACAAGTTTGGTACACCTAACCATGACTTGCTAATCCCTATAGACCAACCCACTAGAAATGCAGCTAGGGTTCAGTTTCATTACTTATATGGCTAGATGAAATAGATCATGGGCTTCACAGTGAGAAGGCAGAGGACCCCTCTCTAAAAAATCACTTGAAGTGGTCTAGTTTGTTGGGTGGATTTTCAATTGGAGTCCATTTTTAAAATTAAATTTTCATGTTGTAAATATAAATAATTCAAGTGACTTCAACATCTGCCTAAAAATGACTATGTTGAAAGAAAATCTCGATTGAAAGGATCCATTTTTCACATAAATAATTTAATTGACTTCAAGGTCAACCTGATGATGATCATGTTGAAAGTACATCTCAACCGAAGATGACTCTTTATATAAAAAATACCCATGGAAAATTAATTCCAGCGTAAATCTCGACAAGATTTGAAATCTCAAAGTTTGAAATATAAAAATATTTCAAGTCAAATCTACCTTTAAAATCTAAAGCAAAATTCATCTACCATCTGCAATCATTTGTTTAGAATGATAAATTTGAGAAAATTCTCAACTCATAATGACTTAATGTCTTATCAAGTGTATTGTTACAATTCATTCTAAAATAATTAACATGGCACATATCCTCTAATAAGTAACTTTGTCATTAAATCACAAGTGCTGATCAAACACATGTAAATAAATACTTAAATGGCGCTTTGGATATTATAACCTCAACAAACAGAGTTTGTGTTGCATTCCTATCATTTACTTAACACTGAATTATCCAAATTTTGAATAACTAACAATTGTATTTTCAGGAGTTTGACAAATATATGACATGCATGAGCCATGAACAAATCTAATAATATTAAAAAAAATTCTTTTTTTTCAATAAATTATGAAATCATCGTTACAATAAAAAGAATATCTGCCTTGCAATTATCATAGAAAACAAGCTACTACCTATTTAAAAGTCGGTATGCTGGCAAATCCTCAATCCTGGATACACTTTCCTGCAACAGCTCTTTCTCCAATTGTGCTCGTGTAGATTTCAGAATCTCCTGGAAAGAACCCATATAGTAATGAAAAGAGATGATCCAATGAATGAATTACTGTTAATTATATTAAAAAGACAAATCTGTTACATTGAATTCCATATAAGTTGCATGTTTAGAAAGCCATAGAGAGTCTAGAAGCTGAAATGCGACACAATAAAGACGATCAAATGCCATATCATCAAGCTCTAGTAGTTCAAGAAAATGACTTCCGGGTATAGTTGTTTGGGAATCTGTAGAAATCAACATACTACAGCTTGAGCGGAAAACCTACATATCATGTTGATGTGAGATGATTTGTATACTGATTACCTGGTTGCAGCCCCAACATCTGGGTAAGCATGAAAGATATATTGACACCAGCTGCTGCAAATGGATACTCGAATTCAGACCTCTTTCCATCCTGTTTGTGTAAAATCCTTTGGAAGGATTCCTACGGCAAATATAGTCAAAAACTTGTAGAAGATAACATATACAGAAATCAGGAGCAGTAGATCAGTTAAGGATGAAAACTTCACTGGATAATGCATGGCAAAGAAGATGAGATTTTCTAAGGATAAAAATCCAGCACTCCTGAAAGAATTTATCAGAATTAATTCCTGTTAAGAAGTAGTTACATGCTAATGGCATGACTTGCTGTTCTCATGGAGGAAAACCTGAAATCTGTTGATGGATCTGCACTTTGCCAACCCATATCCTTCCATTTTTCTGATTTGATAGGAGGAAGTTCACGCTGTGGATAAGCCAGTTTCCATAGCTGCTTCAGAGCAACCTGAGACAGATAAGTCGTAAGGAAATAAAAAATTTGAGCCATTGACAGAACAAGTAATCACATTATAATAAGAAGAATGATATCATTCTGGCATGAACGTAGTTTAAATCAACTATGGAATGTAACCTACCAAATGAGAGAGTCAGCAGGTCAGTTGGATAGCATGGCATTATAGAAGTTATAAAGTTATTTAGGAGATAAGAATAGAGGGTGTACCTGATGATCAAAACGAGAAATATCAAATGAAACATCCAGTCTCTTCTTTAAATACTGCAATCTTTCCTCCTGAAAGGTTCAGAATAAAAGAAAAAAAAAAGTTTCATAAAATGATATAATTCATACCAACAATAAGTTTGCGTCACTACCTAACATAGTAATTCCTCTCTTTGCGCATCCCTCTCCCAACCAATTCATTATAATTATGGCAACAATCTCGTTTCCTTTAAATTTGCTTACATGTACAAAGGCAAACAAGCTTTGCAAATCAAATTACTAAACAGTTGGCGTCAAAGCAATTGAAGTAACGAAATATATTATATATAAACTCCAACATATGAAGAAAAATTTGAGCCATGGCATAGAAAAGCATATTTTACTAACATTAAACATAATATATGTCGATATTTGTGGTTAATCTACAAGTGAATACATTCACTTGTTGAATAAGAAGTGAAGATAAAAACATCAAATTCATCATATAACAAAATAAGCATGTGAAGTAGATACCTGTAGAGGACTAAGGGAAAACAAAATCTTCTCATCAAATTTTCCACATTGATTCACCGACTGCAGACATAGTAGCCTTCCAAGAATTGAACCAGAGTTGACAACAATACTAGCTGGCAATGGAAAATTTTGTCAACTCGAATGATGATCAATTTCTTTACAAAGTAAGGGGAAACTCATATAAAGACTAATGGACTGTTTGGTTGTCTAAAAAAAATGCAATGTAAGAAGATTATAGTGTATTTGAAATACTTTGGAGTTATTTGGTTGTATAAAGTAAAGGCAGGTTTTTACTTTTTTTTTGGCTTGAAGTAAAGTGAATGCAATGGCGGTGAGGGCAACCAGTGATAGCAAGCGGGGTTGGTGGTGAGTGGGGGCCGATGGCAACAGCTAACGATGGCGGTGGGCAGCCGACGATGGCGGGTGGGAACCGGCGGTGGTAGAGGTTGACGGCCGGCAGGGGCCAGCTACTAGAAGCGATGGCAATGGCAATGAGTTTCTAGTATATTTGAAAATTGCCCAAATATATTAGATTTGAACTAGAGGGTGAATTCTTTTAACTTCAAAATTTTACTCTATATTCCTTCTACTTCAAATCAAATACCAATATTTTCAAAACCCCTAAATTTGAAATACATTACACTTCTAATGCAACAAACCAAATAGCACCCAAAGAGAAAGGACCGAATTTGAATTTAAGGAATTTTTTTCTCCCTTTTTTTTACCGAAATATCATGTTATGGATAGTGAAACAATACAAAGTTCCAAGGTTTAGTAAGAATCTATACCTGCTACGTGATATATTTCTCGAAGAAGAAGCATTGAATATAAGTTTTTTATAAGAAATGGTAAAAACTATTAAACAAACTTAAAATTCATAATATAGAAAATTTGCATGGGTTGTTAATAGTGACAAGCCATAGCCTAAATATTTAAAGGCAAGTTTTGGTTGGTAAGTTTTAAATGCATATGCTTATCTAACGCTTTTTTAACTAGGTCTTGGAATATTGCACCCCAAGATAACTACATGATTTTTCTAAATAGGCATCTTTGCATTCATCATGCTATATTGAAAAGAGGAATTGAGATTACATGAGCATTCAAAGAATCTAATCATGCAAGTAATGGCACTACTTTCTTCCTAAGAGGCTTCATAAGCTACCTCAAAAAAAGGCAGTGTGAATTATTTTACATTCTACTCGAGTCACAACTTCCTCACATGACCCTTTAGAACAGTGGTAAGTCTTTAGATGAAACCTCAACTAATCATTATACTTGGCGGGACGGGTACCACTGTATACACTTAAATAACCAATCAATACTATTATATTAATGTTCGGAGGACATTATTCTTGATTTCATGTATACCATGTGTTGCTTATGCTTTAATGAAATTACGGACAAATATGATGTATTTTGGAAGTAAAAACAGCAAAGTAGAAAAGAAGACATTGTTGTAATACAAATATGAGGTAGATCGGCTCTCCCACAAATCCTAGATACAGCTAGAAAATTCTCAAAGAAAAACTACAGCAAAAAAAAACAATTGCGTAACCCAAAATAATACATAATTAGCCTTTAAATAGGCTCCTACTCCCATTCCAAATCAGCCTCCTTTCCTAAATTAATTTCTTTTCAATTTTGAACTCTTTCCCTATATAATTACCTCCCAATCATCATTAAATCCTTCATAATTATTGCTCTCTAGACTTTTCCTTCTTACATAATGAATTATAGCTTTCTTGGGCCCCACAAGGGGAGTCGAATCCGCTCTACTGATCTAGTTCCCCCATCCCCCCTTCTTTGGCTAGGTTTGGCTCTGTTGAGCTGGGCGGAAGAGTTCCGCCTGTAACAATACTCGCCTCCCAAATATGCGCCTTGCCCTCAAGGGGAATTGTCTCATGATCGCCTTGTATGGCTCCCATGTAGCATCGCGCTCCGGCAAATCCTTCCATTTGATTAATACTTGTGGTGCCCCTGTTTCTCTTCCGTGCACCACTTCTACTCTTAAAGGTTCCAAAATGACCTACATGTCTTCTGTCAAGGTCGGGGGTAGCGAAGATGGTGTGTTGTCTCCTATCACATTCCCTAGCTGTGAGACATGAAAGACTGGGTGCAATGCTGATGAAGGTGGTAGCCTCAATCGATAGGGGCCATGGCTCCAATGTGCCCCAAAACCACATAAGGTCAGAAGTATCGTGGAGATAATTTTTTAATCCTCATCCTTGCTAATGTCTTCTGCCTGTAGGTTCTCAACTTTAAATAAACCATGTCCCTTGGCTAGAAGTGTACTTCTCTCCTATGCTCATCCGCCTTCCCTTTGATGATCTATTGGGCTCTCAACAAATGTTCCATGAGCTCAGATAATATCCTGTCCCTTTCCTCTAAGTATTGGTCTACACTGGATATTGGTGTAGTGCTATATCCATAATGAATCAAAAGAGGTGGATCTCTCCCATAGAGAATCTTGAGAAGGGTAGTTTGTGCTGTTGAAGGCTATGAGGTGTTGTACCAATATTCGGCCCAAGCAATCCACTTCCAAACTCTTAGGCATGTCTGACACGATGCATCTCAAATATGTCTATTGACTACCTCTGTTTAGCCATTTATCTGAGGATGGTATGTTATACTTCTCTTTAGGATTGTCCCTTGTAAACAAAATGACTCCTTACAGAATGGCTAAGGAATACATTGTTTATGTATGACACAATGAATTTTGAATATCCATGCAAGCAGACCACCTCTCATATGAAAGCAATAGCCACAGAGACCACAGTGTAAGGGGTGCTTTAGAGGGATGAAGTGTACACATTTGCTCAGACGATCCACTACTACCAGTATCACTAAATATCCCTCTGAATGAGGCAACCCCTCAATGAAATCCATCATCAACTCCTCCCACATCCTCTCTGGCAAAGCTAGAGGCTGTAATGACCCTACTAACATCATGGCAAAGTACTTGTACCTCTGGCATACATCACATCTCACTACCCGTCCTCCACATCGCAACACATCCCCACCCAGTATAATTTTGTTGATAACCGACTGTAAGTCTTCTAATCCCCTGAATATCCTCCAACTACGCTTCCTTGAAACTCCTACAACAGCTTGGGGATATATCCTGATCCCCCCATTAAAACAAATCTCCCCTAATGTAGTAGCTGGGCTCCTCTCAGGGTGTAACTGGGATGACTGTCTGGGTTCTACAGCAATTTAATTATGATCTTCCTCAGTCCCTCATCCTGCTCACTCTCCTGTTTGAGAGCTTCCCAATCTAGAATTATAGGTACTACAAAGCTATCATTCCGTTTTTCATGATAGCACGTTCACGGCCTTATTCTCCAAACAAGGTTAATACTGAATCTCAAAGTCATATCTTAATAACTTGGACAACCACCTCAGGTGCTCCTCAATCACCATCCTTTGCTCCAATAGAAATTTCAAGCTCCTCTAGTCTAACCTGGTGATAAATGTTTTCCAAACAAATAGGATCGCCACTTTTGAATGGACAAGACAATCGTCATCAACTCATAATCGTATACGGACTTGAGCCTCGACCTGGTAGTGAGCACCTGACTGAAATAATCAATAGATCGATGATCCTGTATGAACACTACTCTCATGCCATATGGCCTGCTGAAGGTGGGAAGTGCTAACACTAGTATGTTGGTCATGACTTTCTTCAATTGCTCGAAAGCCTATGTCGCTATGTCCCCCTAATTGAAATTGTCCTTTAGCTGCTCAGTCAATGGTCATGCTATCATGTTATACTGTTGCACAAACTTTTGATAGTATCCAATAAGGCCTAAGAACCCTCTCAGCTCCCTAAGGTTCTTAGGTAAAGGCCAGTCCAGCGTCTCCTCAATCTTGGACTGGTCTGCTGCTACCCCTGCTTTGCTCACCACATGTCCTAGGTACACCTATGGCTGTGCAAAAGAATATTTCTTCAAGTTGGCATACAGTCGGTGCTCCCTCAATTTCTCTACAACGGTCCTCAGGTGACCCACATACTCTGTCTCCATATAACTGTAGATCAGGATGTCATCAAAAAATATCAAGACAAACTTTTTGAGGCATGGTTGAAAGACCCGAATCATTAGGGACTAAAAAGTGACTGGAGCGTTAGTAAGGTGGAAAGGCATCACCAAAAATTCGTAGTGACCTTCATGAGTCCTGAAAGCTGCTTGTCCATATCCTCCAACTTCATTGTGATCTGGTAGTATCCTAATTTCAGGTAATTTTTTGAGAAGATGACCACCCAAATAGCTCCTCCAATGGCTCATCAATCACGGGATAGGAAATTTATCCAACACAGTTTCCTTGTTTAGTACTCTATAGTCCATTCAAAACCTCCAACTATCGTCCTTTTTTTCACTAATAAAATTGGGCTGACAAAGGGGCTCACATTACCTCTAGCATCTCTCTGATGAGTCTCTCTATTTCATCCTTTTGAATATGGGTACCAGTATGGTCGGACACTAATAGGAGAAGCTCCCTCCTTTAAGGTAATAACATGCCAGTGCTTCCGGGGTGGCAGTAATCTGCTAGGCTGATGAAAAACCCCAAGAAACTACTAAAGAAGCTGATGTACACACTCTAGAACCTTGTTTGCCTCTGAATTTCAGATCCCTTTTAAACTTTGCAGCTCTACCTAGTATCCCTTTTAAACTTTGCAGCTCTACCTAGTATCCCAGCCCTGCTCCCTATATCGCCTTGACCATGATTTTGGTTCTGCATAGGATGGCATCTCCTTGCAGCACCACCTTCTTCCCCTCCACTTAAATCTCCATGGTCAAGGACTTCCAGGCCACCTCGGTCTCCTCGATTGTTTGCAACCATTTCATCCCTGGGATCACATCAGTGGTCCCCAAATCTAAGGAAAGAAAATCCTCCACTATCTGTATGTCTTGGAGTGCCAACACCAACCTCTTATAAATCACACTACCCCTCTTTACCTTTCTCATTCCCATCATGACTCCAAAGCTCCTTGTATCCACCAACTTCAATTCCCACTGGTCCACGACCCAATTGGAGACGAAGTTATGAGTAGCCCCGCTATCCACCAAGGCCACCACTGGCTACTCCATGTTCTGTCCCCTTACCTTCATGGTGGGATTTACTTCCACCACTGGATACTCCATGTTCTGTCCCCTTACCTTCATGGTGGGATTTAAAGTAAATCCCACCACAGAATTTAAGGACACTTCCATCACATCAAGTCCAGTTGCTCTCTTCCTTATCCAGCTTCCTCCACCAAGTCCTCACTGTCAGTCTCTTCCTCCTCATAAACCAGAAGGACCTAGAGTATGCAGTCCTTGCACTGATGGTCTGGTGCATACTTCTCATCACAACAAAAGCACAGACCTTTCGCTCTCTTGTCCTACACCTCCGCCTCTGTGAGATGCTTTAAGTTGGCCCTTGGGGCGAACTCCCTCACTCTTTTTCCTTGGTACCTCCTTCTAAAATGATATCGTCTAAGTCCTTGGTGCCAATGAAGTTGAGGTAAACCCCACTCTTACTGCTTCTCTCCATCTGCCTTCGATCCTCTACTATCTGTGCTAGCTTCATCATCTTCTTTAACCCCCTCGACCTCAACAATCGAAGGTCCGCTCATATGTCGAGTTTGAGGCCCTTCACGAAATTTTCCTCTAGGACCGCCTCTAAAATTCCCCTTAACCTTCCTGACCACACTCAAATATCTCCATGTACTCAATGGCAGTCCCCTCCTGAGTCTAGGAAAGAAATTGCTCGTGTAGGTCTCCTTCCAACATGGCTAAAAAAAATTCCAACAAGCAATCTTTAAACTCCTCCAACGAACGAATCAAATATCTAACCTCTCTTCACAGGAACCACGCGAGGGCTTTCCCCTCTAGACATAACCCTAGGGTTGTAAGCTTATCCTCCTCTCTCAACTAATTCACCGCAAAATATCTCTCCACCCAGTATACCCACCCATGGGCATCCTCCCCTTCAAACACCGACATCTTCAGCTTCCTCACATTCGCTTATCCACCCCACCCTCCTCTTCCGCCATTGGTTCCCCCCGTGTAACGAGGGTGGGAATCCCACCTTTATTCCATCCGTCTCCCATGATCTGATCCCCCATGGCATGGCTCGTCTACCACCTTCTCCGGTTGTCCCCTCCCGTGGCCCAAACGGCCTCCCATAGTGATCAATCACCCTATCACCTCCACCATAAAACTCCCTCGCTGTCCCCCAATCCGAAATTTCCATTATGCCCCTTATCATAGCCCAAGGATGCATCTCTTGATGAAAGGAACTCTCTTTGTCAAACTATTTCCGTCCGATCTCTTTCTAATGGTTGAAAAATGTGGTGAGGGATAGCACTCAGAACTGTCGGTGGACTTATGGGTTGAATCTCCAGAAGCATCATCATCATCTCCTCCATCCCTCCAAATGGCTCACTATTCCTCCAATCAGCTCTCCATCTGATTCTTCATGGTTGAAAACCTTCCTTCCATGGTAGATAACATTTTCTCCATCCCGAACTTAATTTACTCTAACTCGTCTTTCAACACATCCACCTTCTTTGCTGTCATCTCTCCAAAACCTTGCGCTGATACCAATTTGATATCTTTTGGAAGCAAAAACATCAAATAAAGAAAAAGAAATTAAAAGAACACAAATATGAGGGCTGATTTTTTATTACTCCTTCAACAAATAATAAAATATACAATTGATCTACTATTCGAGAGGTAGATCAGCTCTCCCACAAACCCTAGACGACACTAGGAAATTCTCAAAAAAAAAAACTATAGCAGAAAAAACAATTGCATAATCCAAAATAATACATAATTAGCCTTTAAATAGGCTCCTAATTCCCTCCCAAATCAGCCTCATTTCCTAAAATTAATTTCCTCTCAATTTAGAACTCTTTCCCTAAATAATTCACCTCACAATCATCATTAAAACCTTCCTAATTATCTCTCCCAAGATTTCTCCTTCTTACATAATGAATTATAGCTTTCTTGGGCCCCACAAGGAGGGCAGAACCCCCCCCCCCTGCCCCCCTCTTGGTTGGGTTCGGCTCTACTGAGCCAGGCCGAGAGTTCCGCCCATAACAAAATAGCCACAAATGCACCTAGTATTAAGCAAAGAATAAAATAAATATATTTAGGTTACCACTATGACCTAGAAGTCATGAATTTGAATCACAAAAATGGATTCTCTACTATTAAATAAGGCTACATATGCAAAGCCCTCCCCAAATTCAACTTTGGTGGGAGCCTAAGACATTAGATATGCACCTCTTGGAAATTGCATATAGAAGTACCTTGTAAGCACTGTTGCCTTGTGAATATATAGTTTATACCCTATCAACATCATGCAACATTCAGGGATTTCATAAATAATGGTGAAAAAAAGAATTTAAGGATGTGGAAGAAAGCATAAAAAAATGTAAGAAATATTAAAAATAAAAGGAAGAAAAAAGAAAAAGATAAATATGAAATCTATTTTGGAGAATTTAAATAAGAAAATTCTTTCCAAACCAGCCAAATGGCCTTGGTTCGAACAGCGTACTCCTTTGTTTCAATCCTAGATGTCTCAGGCACCAATCTTAATGGATGCAATTATGATAAATTTCTCCTGCTCCAATATAAACTAATATCTGTAATTGATCATGTTCCTTATAATTGTAATTATTCTTGTGCCCGCTTTATACTTATATTTGATGTTAGGCACACCTAACAAAAATATGAGATACAATTTTACCAACAACAACAACAACAACAAGCCTTTATCTCACTACGTGGGATCGGCTACATGAATCCTTTTTCTCCATTGTGTCCTATTAAAAGTCAAATTCTCGTTTAAATCTAATAAAGAGAGGTCATTCCTAATATTTTCTAACCAAGTCTTTTTAGGTCTACCCCTACCTTTCTTAACATAAGTCAAATCTAATACACAATTGATCCAAGATATCTAAAACGTGTACTCTTATTAATGACTTGATCGCTCAAAGTCACAATCCCCTCACTAGGTCTATTACTACTAAAATTGCACTCCATATATTCCGTTTTAGATCTACTCAAGTGAAAACCTTTAGACTCTAAGGTTGACCTCCATAATTCAAGTTTACCTTCAACTCCCTCTCTAGTCTTATCAACAAGAAGAATATCATCAGCAAAAAGCATACACCAAGGTACATCATCTTGCAAATGTCTAGTGAGAACATCCATGACTAAAGCAAATAGATATGGGCTTAAGGCTGATCCTTGATGTAACCCAACCGAAATAGGGAAATACTTGGTCAATCCACCTTGTGTTTGAACACAAGTAATAGCTCCTGCATACATATCTTTAATGATTTGAATATAAGCATTATTGACTCCTTTCTTTTCAAGAACTCTCCATAGCACTTCTCTTGGAACTTTATCATATGCTTTTTCTAAATCAATAAATATCATATGTAGATCCTCCTTATTTTCTCTATATTTCTCCATCAAACCTCTTAATAAATGTATGGCTTCCATAGTCGACCTACCCGGCATGAATCCAAATTGATTTTGAGAAACATTAGTATCACGCCGCAACCTATGCTCCATAACTCGCTCCCATAGTTTTAAAGTATGACACATTAACTTAATACCTCTATAATTCGCACAATCTTGTGCATCACCTTTATTCTTAAAAATAGGAATTAATACACTCATTCTCCACTCATCTGGCATCTTCTTAGTCTTCAAAATAGTATTAAAGAGTTTAGTAAGCCATGAAATTCCTTCATCTCCTAAGCATTTCCACACCTCTATTGGAATATCATCAGGTCCAACAGCTTTTCCACCCTTCATTTTCTTTAAAGCCTCTCTAACTTCAGTTTTACTAATACGCTGATAAAAATAGAAATCTTTATTTTCATTTAGGGTGCTAAGGTCACTATAGTCAATCTTATTTTCACAATCTTCATTAAAAAGTTTAGCAAAATATCTCATCCATCTTTGTTGAATATCATCTTCTAAGAAAAGTATTTTTTGATCTTCATCTTTAATACACTTCACTTGAACTAAATCCTTACTACTCCTATCTCTTTGTTTGGCTAACTTATACATATATCTTTCTCCCTCTTTAGTATCTAATATATTATATAAATCACTAAAAACTAATGTTTTTGCATCGCATATTGCTTTCTTAGCATCCTTACGAGCCACTTTATATATTTCTCAATTATTATAATTTTTAAAATTAAACCAATTTTTATAACAAAACTTCTTATTTTTAATTTTTTCTTGCACATTTGGATTCCACCACCAACTATTTTTACTATTAGGAGCTTTTCCCGTTGATACTCCAAGGACATCTTTTGCAATATTCTTAATATCACTAGCCACTTTTTCCCACATAATATTAGCATCCTCATGCACAGACAAAATCTTAAGATCTAAAATCTTATTCTCAAAAATATTTTTGTCAATATTTTTTAAATGCTCCCATCTAATCCTAGAAAATCGTTTTACTATATTTTTTATTTTATGCCCCTTTATCTTAAAGTTCAAAACTAATAATTGATGTTGGGTACAAAAAAAAGAAAACTCTTTCCAAACAAACTTACTATAAATACGCTTGCATGATAAGCAGGCTGAGATCTCAGAATTGTGGCTCTTAAATGATGTTGATTTTAAACCATTCACCTCTACTTGGGTGGAATTTAATTTATAGCAAGCATAGAAAAGCTTTTAAGATGAGTCATACAATATCTCATGCAGAAACTCAAAAGTTCCCTGGTACAAACTTACAAGAGAAGGAAACGCTAGTGTAATTCTTGCAGTCAAATCTGACCCTCATTGCCTAATATGACTCTAGTGAAATGTTTAATTATGTTAGCCAATCAATCATAACCAACAGAACAATTTTATTAATTAAGAAAATTCATTAGAATCTATGAGTAGGGTGATGTAGGACTAAATGTGTGAGTTGATGTTTTGCCATTGAAATTATATGCTTTTTGAAAGAGCAAGAACAATTAGTCAACTTCCATGATTTAAATTGTGATTAAAAACAATAAAGCAATGATTTAGATCAAGCAATAGAGTACACAACAAAAGATTTAGAGCACAAAAATAAACAATCAAATCAAATTTTGCTTAATGTGGGGCTTTCGACAAAAATCCCTAAATTAACATTTAGAATAATCACTGTGTAAGATTCCTTACTCAACTCTTTAATGATTTGGAAACGGAGAAAGCTTACATAATCTTTGCGATACCACAATTGAATAAACTTAGAAGAGATAAGATTTGGAAGAAAGTTCAACTTTGTCAGGATTCGGAAGAAAATCGCCACTGAACAAGAGGTTGTCATTGGTTGATAGCTGTGGCAAGGTAGAAAAGGATTCTTTCCACGTAGTCTTCAACGGAGTGGTTGTTATCTAGATCAATGTCGAAGAATGTAGATCGTTGGATGTCGATTAAAACCCTTGGTAGTCGAATACGAAGCCGTGATCACGTTCAGGATCAGCCATCCATGAGTAGATGGCAAATTACAAGGTGTTGGAACGTCTGGATAGCAAACAGGGACCTTTTGGACCGCGAGGGGAACTTACTGAAATTTTTAGACATCAAACTGGAATCTTCCGGATAGCAGGAAGCAAGAGAAATTGTTGAAATTTCTAGAAAATAATATGATCTTCTCTTGGACATCGAAATGGGTGATTAAGGGAAGGGAGACAATTCAAAATATGCAATTTAATTTCAGATTTTGATGATCGGAGAGGAGGGAAAGGTTTGGATCTGAATCTCCATTAATTGGGGGAGGTGGGTGGCGGTGCGGCTACTATGGGAGTGGGGAAGGAGATGTGGGAGGGAATTAAAGAGTTAATAAACTTGGGATATTAGAAAAAGGAAGGAGGGATTATGGAAAATCTCTAATTAAACTAAATTGGTGTTATTTGGAAAACTTTCCTAAAATAGGTCATCTTATTTTAGGAAGGAATTTCAAATTCAAAATAGATTGAAATATGAAATTAAGAACCTTCCTAATTTAAGATGTGTTATAAATGGAAAGTGTCAATTACGGATTTGAAATTTGGAGGCAAAGGAAAAGGTGTGGCCGGCGGCTAGGAGGGGATTAGGGTTAGGGCCGGCGGCTAGGGTTAGGTCTAGGGTTTTAGATTTGGGTCGGCGGCTATGGGGAGGGGAGGGACCCTTGTGGCCGATAGCTATGAGGATGGAGGGGATTTGGGCAACGGCTGAGAGGGAGGAGGGTTGTGGCAGACTGGCTCAGTCTGGCTAGTTCAAGTGAACCGGCTGACCCTTAATACAAAAACCACGTAACCGTCTCCCTTATTCACGAACAGAGAAAAGCGAACACACACAAATAGACCAAACTCATGCGAAGAAATGAGTGTGAGGTTTGTTTCACAATTTTTAGCGAATCGTTTCATTTGAGGATAAAATTTAAACTCGTTTTCATTCCTATTGCTAAAGAAACAGAAATTGAGAAAGAAACACAAGAAGAAGAAAGTTTTGTCGAGAGGAACGGCTGAGAGGAAAGTGAGCGAAGGTTTGTTATTTTATTTAGTTTTTTTCTATATAAATACTTCTCTATTCTTCATCTAATCAGTGGAGAATATTGCTTGAAAATGAGGGTAGAGATTGAAAGCGGAAAGGAAAAGATTTGGAAATAATGAGTAAATAATTCGGGAATCCTTTTCTTCTGAAAGTAGAAGAAAGAGTAAGTGAACTACTAATTAAGTTTGATTTAGATATTAATTTATATTCTTATTTTCTAATTGAAGAAATCAATATTATAGGAAGGATTCAATTAAAGCAAACATTGGTTTAATGATTCAATAGAGAAGGAAGGAAGAAAAAACTATTCTGAGGTAATGTTATAGAAGGAATCAAATGTTGATGAGGCATTTAAATTTGAATTTAATATAAATTAATTATTATGTTATGATGAACAGTTCTCAATACATGACGAATATTGGAAGAGGAGAATCAAATGGGTAAATTATGAAATTTTATTATTTTTTTTAATGCATACAATCTTTTAAACATTTGATTATTTGCATAAATTACAAATGTTGAGAAGATAGATATCTCATGATCTTAAAAGTCTTCTAATAAATTTCATCTGTTATAAATGTTTGAAAGTTTTATTAAAGAGAAATGTATTAAATTATGTAAGATATGAAATCTGCAAAGGTATAAATAATGATCAAATGGAAAGTGGAAAATGGAAAACAAAATGAAAGACAAAAGTTATATATAGAAATAAAAAAGATATAATTATAGAAAGGAAAATATATTGCAAATTACAAGAGCTCACCCTCGTATAGTACTGGCTGGGAAAGCAACGTACCCGTGCATGTTAAAAAGGAAATGAAATGGAAATGATTGTATCTCATTTGGTACATTTAGATGGTGCTCCTGTAAATGGAAATGGGGAAATGGATATACTAAGGAATTGAATGTCAAACCTATTAAAACAAATGTGAAAATAGAAATGGATTGTTATGAATGAATACCAAGAAAAGGACTTATATGGTATTATAAGGTTTATAATGCATGAAATATGTATGTGTATCGATTGATAGTAAGGGAAAAAGTTGTATGTATTATATCGATATATTTATTTTTTCATGTTTTATAATTGTCAATAATTACCCATTGAGTTTACTTTGTAAACTCATTCCATTAAATAAATATTTAAGGTAAGATACCAAAGATTTGAAATGGCAAAAAAGGAAGAGTTTGTCTATAGAGACGACGCAACAGTGAAAACAGGTAAATTTATGATCTTTTCAAATGTTAAGTAATTAAAGAATTTTGTTAATGGCTCTTCAGATTTAGGAGAAAATTTGATGTTTTAAATGTTGAATTACTTATGAAATAAAATGATTTGATCCTACTGTCCGACTTTTTAGTTCCCGCCTCGTTAAGTCGAGCCTTCGGGTCGGGTCGGGTCATGACAAGGGTGGAGGCCGGCGGTTAAGAGGAAGGGGTAGGCTTTGGGCCGGTGGTTAGGAGGAAGATATAGGGAGGCCGGCATCTTGGAGAAAAGAAAGAGGAGGAATTTGGTGGAAGAGGTGGACCACGAACCCAGGCGCTTCCTATGATTGGTGGATAGTACGTTGCCCTCGCCTAGGGAGTTCAAACTTTCACAAGAGCTCTCAAACTCATCAAAACACAAGTGCAAAAATTTATCATAATAATCATCATTACCCTCTCCAAAGAAGAGGGGTTATAAATAATCAAATTACAATAGTAACTCCAAAAGACAAAAGTGCCCCTAAGGGTCATAAACAACTACTCCCTCATACATGAGAATAAAAATGGAAAGACAGCGATAATAAATTAAATACACATATAATAATAATAAGACTAATACAGATGATTGCAAAAAAATAAAGTGGTGCGATCGTGGTCGTAGATCGTCGGCCCCTTCTCAGGTAGACTCTTCATATATAGTTGAATGTCCTCATCATAGGGACATTTGATGGAGCAATTAAGATTTATTGCGAGAAGAGGCAGAAAATGATGTCAAAATTCAATTTACACCGGCCTTCAAAATCCAATTGAATTTTCTCTTGAGTAATAAAATATACTAGTGAAAATCAATCCATGCTTCCATTCTAGCATTGATAGAATAATATGAAAAATAACATTTCACAAGCTTAACAAACGATCTTTATAGTCAATATTTTTTAAGTTATAAAAGACAAACAAGCTCAATTTCTTTTATTGTATAAACAATAAAGCAACATCAACATACATACATAAATCAATAATTAGATCTCAAACCAAAGCATTACATCAAGATTAAGGAATATCATCAGCAGCAACATTTGCAATGTTCAAAGCAGAAGCATGATCATAATGGTTGGCCTCTCCAATGATGGATTCAACCATGTGCTTCAATACAACACCACTCCCAAATTGTCTTCATTCAAATAACATGAAATCAAATTGAATTCAAATCTCCCTTCAAAGATCTTTTGTCAGCCACTCTAAAGGTCATGAAAATTAAAACTAATGAGTCCACTCATTTTACTCGTTTGATTGTTGCCAGCCTCCGTATGGATATTTGCTTGTATTTTACTTTATTTTTTCCTTGTATAAGAACATCATATACTCTCTTTAATAATTAGAGTGAAGTACTGAGTCATTTTATTTGCATGCAAATCCAAGCGAAGGCTTGATGACAAAATCAAGGAAACTCTAGTTGATTTTTTGTTTATCATTTTACTTTCCTCCTTGCCTCTTTCGCCTCTTTCGGCCATACTCCAAATCGTAACCCTAATCGCCTCCCCTTCCTCAACTCCACAACAACCCTAGCATATACCCAAGCCAATAACACCTCACCACAAAAATCCTAGATGTTGTTAGACCTCGGGTTTGCAAAATCTCCCAGACCCTAAAGCCATCCCAAGCCTTTCGCTAGCCTCCATGCTTCCCTCCACATACTATATACCTTTTTTTCTCCTCCATATCTATTAGCCAAGGCTTCAAAGCTCTCAATACGAGACCTCATCCCTCCACAACCCCACAAAAATAATCCTCCAAGAAGCACAAGAGCCTACACAACCCTACCCTAACTGGCCTACAACCCAGACAAAAGCATTCCATCATTTCTCTGAATTCCACAACAAGGAGTGTTTTCCTCATCAAGATCCTCCCACCACCATCAAAATAGCATCAAAGCCTAGGCCATACGGGTGCTTGCTAGCAAGGCATACAAAGATCCATAAGGCACAACAAGGAGAGTAACCATCGTATCAATCAAGGCATTAGCAAGTGGTGATCAAGCTATTCTCCATTTTGGGTAAACTCTGCATGGCTCTTTGCTTATAAATTCCTTTATATTTATAGTTTTTCTTTACAATATAAATTTAGGATTATGGCATATTACTAGACAAATCTATGAACTATTTGCATGAACTCGAGTAACTAAGAACTAAATCTAGCTAGCTAGTCCTAACATTAAACATATCAAATCTATTTTACATAACTTCTCTCGGTTATGAGAATGTGATCCACATAAAAAATTTTGTTCATTAACTATTAAAGGTGATTTAAAACACAGAAATTTGATTTATATTTTCATGTTAATTTCTTTTTATTCATTATGGAATAAATATTTATCTGTGTTTATGGAACTTATTGTAAGAATTGCTTGAAGGCTCAAAATTTTTTTCATTAATCACTTATACCAATTTAATATGGGAAACTATAGAGAAGAGAATTATTTAGGAGTCGAAAAGAATAGATTCCTTTTAACACTTGGCATAATCCTATCAAGAGCATATCTAGAGTTGCTATGCTGCACAAGTAAGGTTTTTGGAATCACTCCAAGAAAATAAAGCCCTCATCAAAATAATATCTTATGAAATAAATCATATGTCAGGACTCGGACGGAGGTTTGATTTAATGAGACGGGAACAAACGGTCGGACATGTAGTTAAATTTATGTTTACTAAATAACTATTTCTAACACATTGAAAGAGCCATTAAAATCTCAAACACATATTAATAAGAATTATTGTAACTATTTCAATAAATAACTTCCTATGGGAGGTCGCGCCTAGGAGACATGTTCTCTCCTCTTCCACTCATTTATAAATTCCTTGGATACCTGTGGATGCTTACAAATATAGGAGCGAGTCATAAAATAACTCAGTGAGTACCATACTTCTAAATTATAGTAATACAAGGCATTTTAATCAGCATCCATGCTTGCTGTAAAATATAAAATAACTTTATTTAATAATATTTAAATTTAGAAATAACTATCAATCATATCTTATGCATATATGTAATACTCATATCCTATTATAACATTTTTGTAACTATGATAATTGTCACAAATAAAACCATCTAAATAACATCAATTAAGGTACCCACTTTTTCATTTTTTTCCCCATAATCCTTTCCAAAATCTTTTCCATTTCACACGCATGAGTACATTGCATCCCTAGTCAATATCATAAGGGGGTGTGCTTCATCAATCAATATGCACATACAAGCATTTATATACAATCATTTCATTTATATATCATTCAAGAACTTTCTATAATACATATGATAAATTATAATGCTGACTATCAAAAACTCGATATGACCATTCATTGAAATAGAAAAGATAAATAACGCTGGAATTCTACAAATAATCACTAACTAATAAGTATCAATTGATTCAATGCAATTAGATTAGAGAAAGAAAAATTATTACTTTAAAAATAGGAACATAGGTACTCACCCCATAACCAAATGCCTTGACAATTCACTTTAATCACTACTTTATCTGATGTGATACATGCTTGGAGTTACACAAGATTATCAAGAGAATTTAATAGAAGTTTAACCTTTATAAAATGATGCGTCAATTCAAAGTAGGTACAAGAATTCTCAGTCTTCCACTTGCTTAGGCAAAGAATTGCATGAAGATTAACCAAGAAACTTTCAATCAAATACAAGGTGAAGTAATGTAAAAGCTTGTAACATAAATCCAAAAGTTAATAATGAGGTGTTCACCTTTGAGGATCTACTCTCTTCCCTACGAATCTAGGTTGAGCGGAGAAAGATCTTCCACACTAGAAATGAATTAACCACTAGGACAGACGAGCCGAGGAACGTCGTTGTTGGGAAGGTAGCCAGAGTGGTGGAAGAAGATGGTCGTCCAATGATGATCCAACATCCCTTTGACCTTTGCTCGTCGATCACGTCAACTAAGGTGTATTGGATACGGTCGATGTATTATTCAACGGTGTAGTCGAAAACAAATCCCACGTCAAAGAATGGCGATTGGAGGATGTCGACTTGATCTCGATCATCATGCACAAATCCAAAGTTCCATTCAGGTTCCGCCATGCATGGTTTGCATGAGATGAGAGAGCATGATAAGAAAACCCAAGAGAGGAGAGGTGGTGGCCGGCTTGGAGAGGTGGAGGGGAGAGGCTAGGTTTCTTGGTGGAAACTAGGTTAGGTTGGGGTGGAGGGGATTAATTCTAAATCTGAAATTACTCTCAGATTTTGAGTTAATTGGGAGGGAAATACTCTTAAAATTTGAATCCAAATACGTGGTAATTAACTCCTTTGAAGGAGGGAATTAATGGGAGGGAGCCATAAGGGGGCCGGCGGCATAGAGGGAGAGGGGAGAGGGGTTTGTGGAGGAAAACTAAAATCAATTTCAGTTTTAAGTGAAATTGGAGGGAAAGTTATTTGAGATCAATTTCAGATTTCAAATGAGGAGGAGGGGCATTGAATGAGCATTCAATGGGAAACCCCATTAAGGGGTCGGCGGCATCAAGGAGGAGGAGGAGATTGGGGAGGAAGGGAGGGGGTTTCCAAATGCGTAATGATGACTAGGAAAGAAAAATTATTAAATCCAATTTGATTTAATTTAAAATTGGATTCAACATAAAGAACTTTCCTAATTTGGATTTCCCAATTTGGAAAGAATTTGAAATTTGAATTTCAAAATGATGGCTAGAGGAAAAGAGGGGTGGTGGGTGGATGGAAGGGGGTCGGTGGCAAGGTGGCCAGCCGGTGGTAGGATGGCAGCCGGCGGCTTGGGCTCTAAGGGACGGTGGCAAGGAGGTGGGTGTCGGGTTTTCCAAGCCAATGGGTGTGGTTGTCTTCTCTTGAGGTGAAGGGGGGGAGAGATTGGTGGAGAAGAAAAGGAAATCGAGAATCACAAACCTCACACTCTCCACTAGAACTCACAAAGAGATCTAAGAGCTTTCTCCTCAAGAACTCACAAAGAGATCTAGAGGAGTTTTGAAACTCACAAAGAGATCACCAAGATAACTTTTCAGTCATCAATAATCCTCCTCATACATAAGAAAATGACCATATATATAGGCCCAAAATGACAAATAAAACAAAAGACTAGAATGCCCCTTAGGCTACAATAGTGACCAACTACTCATAAGGGCACAAACAGAAAAACTGAAATAAAATGATTAATACATAAAATGCTAATACAAAAAATGCATCAAAAGTAAAGACTCTTCATCATGGCCATCGATCTCCTATGTCGCCTCTGATAAACGCATCGAAACCTCTTGTCGATGTCTCCATCATTATCGTCATCAGCTTAACACCTATATAATTATCTTTTCATCATCATAATTTATAATTTATACCTAACTCATAAATATGATTATCCTACTTATTCTCTCTATACTTCTCCATCAAATTTCTCAAAAAATATATAGCTTCCATAATAGATCTAACTAGTATGAATCTAAATTGATTTTGAGAAATATTAGTATCAATTCGTAACCTATACTCAATAACTCTCTCCCATAATTTTAATGTATGACACATTAACTTAATTCATCTATAATTCGCATACTCTGGTGCATCACCTTTATTCTTAAAAATAGAAATGACACCCATCTGGAATCTTCTTAGTCTTTAAAATAATATTAAAAATTTTCGTAAGAAATTCCTTCATCTCCTAAACATTTACACACCTCTATTGGAATACATCATGTCCAATAGCATTTTCACACTTCATTTTCTTTAAAGTCTCTCTAACTTCTATTTTACTAATATGAAAATAAAAATAAAATTTTCTATTTTTATTATTTTCTATTTTTATTTAGGGTTCTCTAAGGTCACTAAATTCAATCATATTCTCACAATCTTCATTGAAAAGCTTAAATAAAAATAAAATTTTCTTTTTTTATTTAGGGTTCTCTAAGGTCACTAATTCAATCGTATTCTCACAATCATCATTGAAAAGCTTATCGAAATAACTTGAATTTTATTAATAGAAAATAATAAAAAATCATTATCTTTCTTTCTCTCCTCCCTAGCCGCTGCTAATGCTCAAGCCCTAATCGTTCGCCTGTCACACACGTTTCTTTCTTGGTCCCTTTCCGTCTACCTCTCTCACATGGTTATAAGGAGATGAAATTCTTCGTCTTCGTCAATACCGAAGGAGACAAATCTCTTCATCTTTATTGACACCAGGTAATTGAATCAACAACAACAGATCAAGCCCTTTTGTGTACTTTGTCTTCCTGACTACCTCCCTTTGGCTCCCACGACTCCAAGTGATTGGAGCAGTTTGGGATATTACATCATAAGACATCATATAAGCATAAAATTAATTCAAAGAAAAAAATAGACCTATAATTCTATTTATTTGTTTGTTTCATAACAACTAAAATATAATATTTTCATGATATGGCATGGATCTCCTAAATCGTGAACCTGCCAATACCACTGCTACACTAATATATGCTCCCATGTGGATACCCTATGGAGTGTTAAAAAAGAACAAAATATAGAAGAGTGAAGATATAAATAGGAATTATTGGATATTATGAGAAAGTATTAAAGTAAAAACCAAATGACAGCCCACGTGAGACTAGAATTATATAGCACACTTTTAGGTAGTCCATGCAACCTATATTTGCTAATGTTTCTTTAGCATCATTTCATTTCGAAGCAATCACCTACCAGAATTTAAATTTCAAACTACAAAGATAACCATTAAATTTCATCATATATTGAATAAATTCATCATGCTTATTACTTAAATTTTTTTGTTCCTTGTGAACTAATAATTAATTGTAACCTTTATCTGTAGCACAACATATATCCTTCCAGATCATGATTTTTATTGAAGAGTACATAGAATGGGAGCTTATAAGGTGGATGTTAGCTAAAAAATAATACGATGACAGGAGACTGATATAATACTAGAACATAACTCATTGAAAGCTAAAATTAACCATCTTCTTATAAGCTTTATACAATTGCAAGTGCTAATTTTGTTCATTATAGCTATAATTCTTAATTACCTATCCATCTTATGCAGCTATTCACAAACTGTGAGATACAAGTCATGCAGAAAGGCTCTCTCTGTTTCTGATCCCAAATCTTTTGTTGACTCTTCTGACTGGAATCCTGTAAATGAAGCGATAAATATCTGTTGAACTGGAAGAATTTTCCAGGTTCTCTCTGATTATTCTCACCTCAAGATGTCTATCATTAGAATCATACTCTGCAAGAAGAGTCTCTCTTAGAGAATCTGACTGGGAAGTGTTCAAATGCTCGTCTTTGCTATCATCAATCTCCCCGTGATGTTGACGCCTTCTAGTGGTTTTAGTAGACATGGTACACGTCTATTTAGCTTTCCAATTATTCCTGAGGACAATAAGTATGTTGTATCACATATGTTATAAAAATCAATGGGATCAGTTCCAAGGAACAGAATAAAAGTGGGGAAAAAAAGGATTACATGTACATTGTCAATAAGGTAGTTTCAAATTAGATATTGCTGAGACGAGCTAATATCTTACTAAAGATTGTTTGCATGTAAATGCTGCTGAAAATTTAACAATTGCTGCTGTGCCTAGAGATTTCAGTAATATCCAATCTCAAATGATAAGTTCAAGCACTTAGTACATTCGTCCGAGCATATTCGGATGAGCTTGTCTTCAAAAATTTTAAATAAAGAGATGTTGCGCATTTTTTAAATAGTTACACTCTTCTCAATGCAAGATCAAGTTTAAATTCATTCTTTATTTTAGCCTATGCAGCATGCTAAGATCCCAAATTTAGGAATTTTGATGCATTTGTCAAAGCACATTTGGGTAAAATTATTTTGAAAGATTGGATACAACATACAAGCTTCAAGACATCCTTATATTTTTTATACATTAACATAATGCACTTTAATATCATTTGATGCACTCACATGAAGCACTTGAACATTTTTCGATGCATTGCTGGAAAAAATGACAAAAAAAATAAATGATTAGTTATCTCGGCCACATTTTTCATTGCTTTTTCCTGAAAAAATGACATATGAAATGAATGATCAGTTATCTTGGCTAATCATAGAAACAGAAGTGCAAGTTAAGGGTAATTCAAATAGAAATAGAGCTTAGAATAATGAGGAGACTAAATTGAAAGACCTATATGATATTGTGATATAGATTTCTCAAGTGGTAGACAAGTTGGCATCTATTAAAAAATCTTCTTCAAGCAGTGAACTGAGGTCTGAGCTTGGCCATGAAATAGACCAATATTTGGGAATATGAAGACTTCCAAGCAACCATTATTAAGTGATCAAACTACTGCTAAGAACTAGTTGCAAAAAAATTGGAAAGATATTGGATAGTATGGTTTGCCCTGACAACAAAAGAGTATACTTGCAACCATTGTTTTAGAGGGAGAAGCTGAGGGACGGTGGCAAGTGTAATACCATGAAAAATTGAGAATGATGCCCTTATCAACGACTAACTGAGGTTATTTTGTGAGAATGCTTAAAAACCGGTTTATTCCATAATTAGCTAGACTAGCACTACAGGATAAATTCTACAACATAACTCAAGGGTGAAAGCTAGTTATGCAATATAAGATAGAGTTCATCTCTTTATCTAGATCTGTTCATTATATCAGTACTCAAAAAGAGAAGTGCCACAGAATTTTAAGAGGTCGCAAATATCAGCTAAGGTTAGTTTTGGCTTCTTTTAATATCAAAGAATTTTTAGCTTTAATGGAAAGAGCTACAACAGATAAAATGAGTTGAGTTAATCAAAACAGAATTGAGAGCAACAATTTGGTTAAAAAAATATAAAGAAAGATAATTTCAATGGTAAAAAGTTCAAATTGGACAGTAAACATAAGAAAATTTAGTTTGACAAGCTAGCAAGTAAGCAGTGTGGAAAGAAACATTTTGGGCAATGACTTCTTAGTTTTAAAAAGTACTACAGGCGTGAAAAAGTTGGGCACTACAAAATGGACTATCATTTAAAAAATAAAATAGCAAGCCACAAGGGTATTAGGGACAAGCTCAACAAAAGAAACCCGTTTAAGATAAACTAGGTAAGACCCAATTTTATGGAAACTATTAACATTTGTTAAAGAAAAGATTTTGGCAAATAAGAACAATCAATGAGTGAAAGTAAGAGTTTTTATCATCACTAAGCAGTATGTTCAACCCCAGTTTCTTGCTAATTTTCTTCGAAAAGATTTACTGTTTGGGGACAAATTCATTGTCAAAAATAAAAACTTTTAAAAGAGATAGAAGTATGACAAATGTACTACCATGGAGTCTGAAATACCATCCATGCTACCATGAAGTGACAGAATATAAAGTTTTGAAAGAATTCACCTACAGTTATTCTTTCCTCCTTCCTTCTCGAAATAATTCTTACTAGTTTTTTTCATAGAAGATGCTTACTTTTCAATCGTCTCATTTTCTCTATATTCCATCCCTCAATCTAGTCATTATCTAGCAACCTTTGATTACTGGAAAAGAAGAAATGACTCCTAACGAACATCTACAGAATTACCTCAATCTGATTATTATCTGAAATTTGATTATTGGAAGATTGCAAGAGGTTATTATCAGACATGTAATAATAACTACCGTTTAAACTCAATAACAATTTTAAGGGTGGGAGCGAGGAGGGGAAAGAGTCTGAATAGGGCTTGAGCTCATGGCATGCGCATGAAAAAGTTCGGCTCACATTTAAAGCACTTTTATAAGTCCAATTCACAGCAGAGGAAGTGGGAATTAGGAAAACTGAAACAATACTATCTGGAATTCAACCAATCTGCTTAGTGGATAGAAAAAATCTATAAGATACAAAGAGAATTAAAAAAAAAATCCCTTCAAATCTAATAAAAAAGGTGTTTCTCATATTGAAACATGCATCAAGATTAGCATCTCTTCCCCATTCAAATTTAATTTTGACCGCGCCCAAACTTTCAGCCATTTACAAGATATCATCGTCTATGGTTAGTGCTGGAAGGTTTGTTTACATTGGTGAGAAGCTAGCATCAGAATCACAAGATAGTTTTCTGCGTTCTATAAGCACTATGAATTCTGCTTCAGCCAAGAAATGTCATTTTTTTATATTAAATAATTTGAAGCTTTATCTAAATCATTCATGGAGCAATAACAGCAACCCTATGAATCCAAACTCAATAAGTCCGATAAAACCCAAGCTGATTCACAGAAAAAAAAAATCATATTATCCATCCATACCATGCCAAAAGATCAAATCAACCCTAGAACACAATATAACAGATGAATCACAAATCCCATGCACCATTGAGAGTTTCGGAAAATACTTCTCTTTATTCTCATATAAATCTCAAAGTAACAGTTTTGGAAAATAAATCATGGCCACCAAATCTAGGCAAAATCAAGAAAAGGTTTATCCGTTTATGCAGGAATAAGCCCGAAAGCGCAGACAGATGGATTACCTGGGCAGCTTGGAAACAGATCAACGGAGGGGATCTCTAGTTAACGTAAATAACCTATATTAGACAAAGTGTTCTACTAGCACGCCCCGACAAGTGGTATGGTGAGATTTGATTGGTTACTGGGATTTGGCTTCACCGAAAACAAACATTTTCAGGAATTTTTTTTTTAAATGAGCATGTTATTAATTTAAATTAGGCATAGAATCAAAATATTAAAAAATAAAAAAAAATGAATTAGTCAAATCATTTGACACATTCTAAAGAATGCGTCGATTTAGTGCATTCAAAACTAGTCAAATCATTTGGTGATTTCTTTAAAATATGTCAAATGCAAATGATTTAACTAGTTATTTATAATGCGTCAAATCATTTGGTGTATTCAGTGCAGTCAGTCGAATTAAAATCTTAAATTATTGTCGCAATGCGTGAAATAATTTGGTGCATTCAACGCATTCAATAGAATGTGTCATTTTGTTTTGCTAGTTTGCTTCTTTTTTTTTTCTTTTTTTTTTTTTTTTTTTTTTTTTTTTTTTTTTTTTGATATTTTGCTTATATTCCTAATTTAAACTATATATCATGCTCCTATTTATTATATTCCGACATTACCATAGCTCAATCAGAATCCCTAAAGTAGACTAGGCAGATTTATAATTTATAGGAATTTATATAAAAAAAGGTAAATTTTATTTATCTCATAATAAAAAATTTTGAGAAATATATTCATAAATTTTCAATATATATATATATATATATATATATATATAATGAAAATAGTCTCATTTTTTACCATAGAATATTAATTTAAAATCCATAGTGATCAACATTAGTTAGAATAAGACGTAAATCAAATTACAGCAAGGTTTGGATCTATGTTCGCTACTTGTTTGAATTATATTTGAATAGTTTGTATTCTTAAAAGTTCAAATATGATTAGAAAAATTGATTGAAGAAAGTTTCAACAATGTTCAAGCATAATTCAAATACGAATCGATATATGTTCGAGGATTGGTTCAAATCATGATTGAATATGATTTACAGTTGACTCAATCATCGTATGATCATTGCTCGAAAATTGTTCGTATATAGATTATAAGATAGCATACTACAATCTTTAATGCGAAATGGATTAGTTTGAAAATCAATGTATATAAAAATTAATATTTACAACAAAAAAAGACCTATGAATCTATATTATTGTGAAATACATATAAACAAAAATGATCTTTGTAGAATTATATGCAATCAGGTATTACTTCTAGAAGATGTTTTAAAATCAGATATATGAGATGTTGCATTGCATAAACTTTACAATCGTCTATGTATAATAGACATAAGGCAATCGTCATACTACATATGCCCGAATCGCTTAATTTGCTTATTTTTTTTTTAAATATTAATTGAATTACTTACTAGTAAAGAAATCTTATATATGAAGGTCGTTTATCACATCCAAGGAGATTTAGAGCAAAAAAAGTTATTTTTTATTGATAAATAATCCTAATTGCTTAAGTATATTGAGATAAAAGAGATAACCACGCAATATCATAAACTTCATGAGAAGTGAGATCTCATTAATAACTAATAAACTTTGCTCAAATTCATTGAAAAATATATGCATAGACCCATGACTTCAAGAACTTCTTATTCATTATATTGGCATACAAAAGTGTGTGCATGGTCACCTATATTTCATACACTCTTCTGTGGTCAGACTAAAGAAGTAAAAGTAAAGAAAATAAAATTATAGACTCTTTTACATCATATCCTAATCAATATTGAGTCTCTAGTAGTCTTGAGTTATGTATATCTTATATGAAATATTAATGCTCACCGAAAAAAGAGATATCTATAATATTTAGTGGAAAAAGAAATAATTCAATCAATAATATTTGTCATCATCAAAATCACAGACTAGGGATCCTTGATTGCAATAATCTCTACTTTTTTTATGATATCAAATAATGTTAGTTGATAGGCAAGATCAATATTCTTTTTTCTTAAACTCCCACTCATTAGGTGATGGATTAAAAAGATAGGAGTTGCAAGTTTCAAAAAAATATTTTAATTTTTTTGAAAAGAAAATAATAAATAAAAAATAAAAAAATCAAGTAATACAAACACAAGATTTTATTAACATATAACAAAACAAACATTATATTTTCTCCCCCTTTTGACATCACCAAAAAGAGGAAGTGCAAACAAACAATAAGAAAGTAATATAAGAAAAACAATAAGAAAGCAGTACAAACACTAACTACAGGTAAGGCGAATCCTGATCAAGTGGTGGTAGTGGTGGTGGTTAAAAGAATTGATGGATGGAAGCAAATTGGTTGTCAATCGAGGAAAATCATTTGTCAGACCATCTCTTATCTTCCTCATGCTAATGTTGTTGGTGTTGAATATGGTAATCCAACCTAGTTTTTAACCGCTCGAGCTGCTGGATGATGTCATCATGAGGGGTACTTGGGGTAGGTAGGTGTAGGTGGTGGTATTATTGGTGGTGGAGATCCACCAGTAGGAGCATCTTTCCCTTACGGAAGGAGGCATCCTTATAGAAAATAGGAACATTATCAGGTGGAGCATGAAAGGTGAGCTGATATTTGGGTATAAGATATATCATATGATGTATCCTAAGGCAATATTTTATTTTCTACGGGTACATGGATGTCTAATGTGAGTCATGTTATGGATATAGTCTAGAATCATTTGGGCTTCATCAAATTAGGTATTTGACATGATTAGATAAGTGACTACATAAAGAAGTGGGATTATGTTTACTCTATTTATAGGTTTGGATATAATTGATGTTTTAAGGATGTGCTAGACGATATGGGCATTCTGAGTTAAAGTTTTGACTAGAGGATAGTGTTGGATTGAAGGCACTTTTCTAAGGAGTAGATTGACGAAAGTCCAGTCAAAATCATTTGAGAGCAGGGATTGAGGATGAGGCCCTTGGGTAGAAAGTCCTATATATTTTTCTAAATCAGCTTTGGTGGTCTCTATATTTTGATGACAAATAAAAGAAGTCATGGACTAGATTTCTAGATTTATCCTATGATTAGACAATAATTCATAAAGAAGTTTAGAATTGTAGGTAAAGGCTAGGATAAGGAAAAATTAGAGAGTCGTGGAGGCAAAGAGGTTCATCACCTCAAAGTTAAGGAGGCAGGTTAATTTAGCATTTGAGACGGAGTGATTTTGCCTTTATACTTGTTATAGGCTTCTTCATCCCTCGTGGAGAGGAAATAATCATCAAAATAATGAGAGGAGGGGGAGCTCCCCTAAGACATTCTGCCTCATTTGCTTCCACCAGCCATTGAGCAGGAATGTTTAGATAGTAGGAGTTTGAAAGAAGTTGAGTGAAGTGAACCATTTAAACCTTCCAATTTATAGATTTTCATGCCATCGTACAATATGATTGAGGTTCTTGTAGTACTATAAAGTTATTTAATTTGTCTGGATGACCTATAGAAAAAGAATTCAAATCATACAATACGATCAGGATATCATACTAGACAATCTTAAGTAATTGTATTCATCTTGAGGGGTCATCAGTACAGCATTTAATGAAACATATCATACAATATGAATTGATGTTTGAACAGCACAAAGTGTAATAATTATCGTACCATCCAAATTAAATTCATCCCAATCTAGTTTGCATGTGTATCGTACAGTACAAAGAAATGTATTATACCATACAAATGATAATAATTTCGTACCAAATGAATTGAATTCCTCAACTGTCTGTGACATGTGGATTATATAATATGAGTATATGTTTGTTCAGTAAGATGTAAATATTTCACTGATCTAATCTGGACAGTTGATTTAAATGAGGGGTTGTGATTTGTGCATATCGTACATTAGAAACATGGATCATATAATGTTATATTAATAATTTTTGAAAGATTGTGTAGCTCAGAGAGGTATATGTGTGATGATCGGGAAACATTTTAAACTATTTTTTTAAAATATCAAAATAATAACACATAAATAGTTATATGAGCAAACTCATACAATTTAAATACATATGAACGAATGCTTTCACATAATTTTTTTATTTATCTTGAATTAAATATGAATTTCTATAACACCTAAATTTATCTTCAAAGTACTAAAGGTGTCATCAACTATGGGTTTTATAAAGATGTCTGCCAATTGATCTCTTGTAGCTATATGATATAATTTTATATCTCCCTTGGGTACATGATCTCTTATGAAGTGATGCCTAATATAAATATGCCTTATGCAAGAGTGTTGAATTAGGTTCTTTGATATGCAAATTGCATTAGTATTGTCACACATAATTATAATATTTCCTACAGGTAGTACAAGATCTAAGAGTTGTTGCTTTAGCCATAAGACTTGATCACCATAGCTCCCTACTACTATATATTCTGTCTCAAATGTGGAGAGGGCTACTGAGATTTATTTTCTACTGGACCATGTAACTAAGGATTGTCTTATGAATTGGCATGTTTCAAAAAATGCTTTTTATATTTATCTTTTATCTTGTAAAATCAAAATTTGAATATCCTATTATTTTAAAATAAGTGCAGTGTATAGGATACCAAATTCTTAGGTTTGGAGTGCCTAATAGGTATCTAAGAATTCTCTTAATAACAGTTATATGAGATTCTTTTAAATCTTCTTGAAATCTAGCATAAAGTTAAACAGTAAACATAATATCTGGTCTGCTAATGTCACGACTCAACCCGACCAGAATGAATCCGATCGCATCGGGTCGTGACTGATGATTCCAGGATCTAGTTTTAGAATTTGCTTCAGACTTTCTTCCATATATCAAACATACAGAAACCACAGAGCTACTATAAACATCTAAATATACATAACAGTTCATCTTTATTCTTCATTCAGTCCTCAAAATAATCATGTACATTACAGTACATGGCTACAGATAGAAGGAACATAACGGAACAGAAAAGTCATGACTATACAAAAATTAAAAGTACAAAATACCTAATTACTGATCAGACCCATAACTGCTAATCCAAGATCCCCTTCCCCTTCCCAGAACTTGAAAACCATGCAGATAACAAGAATGAGCTAACAGCTCAGGAAGACTACACCAGCCAATCAAAATCTCTAAAAATACACATCAGAAAATACATCAGAAGCAGTTATTCAAATAGTCGTACATAATTCAGATAATCGTACAGAAATCGCATAAACAACAGAATACAGATATTTGATCAAATAGAAATCAAACCACTGATATAGAAAAACGAACTCACTTCATATAATAGAATATTCATACAGAACAGATATCAAACAGAAATCAAATAACTAGTACAGAAGAACTGAATTCATATCACATAGTAGAACATTCAAATCAGGTTTCATAGAACAAACAAAATCGTACAGAACAGATTTCAAATCAGAAAAAATCACATTTCAATATCATATCACATAACACATATCAGATTCCCGGACCCTGGTAGAATCTCAACGGATTATGACCCCTTATGCCTCCCTTCCTTGACATAGACAGAATCTCAACGGATTCTGACCCCTTATGTCTCCCTTTGTGCTTATAGCACCAGAACAGAATTGATATATAGAATTTTCAGAACATAACTTTTTTTTTTTAGATTTCCCATACTCAGACAATGAAATCACAAAGGATTCCAGCCCCTTATAACTCCCTTCTGATATCACAACACATCAAAACATTCAAATCAGAAAATTGGATCACGTTAAAAAAATCGTCAGCGGCATAACGGCAGTATACAAAATTTTCACAGAATTCACAGATTAAAAAATTTATCAAATTACCATAGATAATACATAATAGCATTGTAAGACTTTTATTGTACTGAAGTAACATTTTTTAACATCCTCATAATTCGTAGTTCGATTAAAACGCCGCAGAATCCAAAATACCCGGTAAAAATCTTCCAGAAAATACTCAAAACATGCACAAATATCATCTCAGAAACATACCAAAAGTTACGTGGTAGAAAGTTTATCAGTGCAAAAAGAAACCAAATATTTGCTAACGAAAATAAAATCCGAGATATAAAAGTCATCAAAATTCTCGTTTCTGAAAATTGAGAAAGGCGGAATGTGCTTGACCTCGATTCAGTCAACCTTTCCAACTACGACGACGGATGAAAATGGACCGAAGTCGCCTAAAAATCACTTTTCTTTCTTTTTCGTTCGATTTTCTCTCTCTTGGGCTTTTCTCTCTTCAAAAGATCTCAAACTCATATATATCCATGCAGATCGTTCGGGACGATCCAAAATCATCCTGGGACGATTTGCCCACTGGACGAATTTCGTTCAGACGCGAATAATAATGATCCTTGGACGGCTTGCTCTTTGGACAAATTTCGTCCAGACGAACCCTATTTCATCCTGGGATGAACCTCCCAGCTAGAAATTATGTACAAACCTGTACCGATCGTCCCAAGATGATCAAACTTCGTCCTGGACGATCCTGGAAGGAAAACTGGCTCTCACAATCTCCCTACCTTCAGAACAGTGTCGTCCTCGACATTTCCAAAACAAAGCTGAGTCAGAACAGATGCAGATATAATTGTCTCATATCCGACTCCTTCTCCCAAGTAGCTTCTCGTGCTGTTATGTGTTTCCACTGAATCTTAACCATAGGAATCTGTTTATTTCTTAACTTGCGTACATCATAAGCCAAAATCTTTTCAGGCTCTTCCTTGTACTGCAGATTCTTCTGAATCTTTACATCATCAACATATAGTTTCTTTTCAGAATCAGCTATCCACTTTCTCAAAGAGGGTACATGAAACACGTTATGTACATCAGACATTTGATCAGATAATAACAATCTATAAGCTGAATTTCGAATCCTTTCAAGGATTTTAAAAGGTCTAACATACCTTAGACTGAGTTTGCTCACCCTTCCAAATCTACTGACGCCTTTCATCGGACTGACTTTGACATACATAAAGTCGCAAACTTGAAATTCAACAAATATGTGCTTCTGATTTAATACTTCTATTGTTTGTCTTGTGCAGCTTTCAATCTTTCTTTAATCAACTTGATTTTCATAACAGTTTCATCCACAAAAGTTGCACCCAATTCTTGTCTATCTCCCACTTTAGTCAGAGTCAAAGGAGTTCTACACTTTCAGTCATATAAAGCTTAGTAAGGTGTCATACCAATACTGGACTGAAAATTATTATTATAAGCAAATTCTATCAAAAGAATGTTATCCTTCCAACTACCTCCAAAATCCAGAACACATAGCCTCAGAAGATCTTCCAATACCTGAATAGTCCTTTCAGACTATCCATCAGTCTGCGGATGAAAAGCCGTACTGAAATGCAACTTCGTACCCAAGCCTTGTTGAATACCCTTCCAAAGTTTAGAAGTAAATCATCCATCTCGATCAGATACAATCACTTTTGGCACACCGTGCAATCTGACAATTTCTTTCACATATACCTGAGCTGACTTATCCAGCGGATCCGTTTGTCTGATCGGAAGAAAATGTGCAGACTTCGTCAATCGATCGACAATCACCCAAATAGCATCATGTCTTTGCCTTGATCGAGGAAAGCCCATAGCAAAATCCATCATTACCTCTTCCCACTTCCACTTAGGGATGGGCAACGACTACAAAAGATTGCTTGGTCGCTGATGCTCTGCCTTCACTAACTAATGGGCTTCGTATTGCGAAACAAACTCCGCTATATTATTTTTCATTCCATGCCACTAAAACAAACTCTTCATATCTCCGTACATTTTACCACTTCCTGGATGAATAGTATAGCCTGAATGGTGATATTTGTGCAGAATCTCTTTCCTCAGATCTCCAAACATATGAATCCACAACCTATTCTTACAGAAAATAACACCAGAATCAGAAAGTCATAGTTCAGGTTTCTTACCAGATTTAATCTGATCAATCAAATTCAAATAGTCAGCATCTGACTTCTGAGCTTCCTGAATCCTCTCTTCTAAGGAATATTGAATGTTCATCTGAGTTAACATACCAGAATTCGAACCAGTAAAAAAAATTACTTCCAACTGTAATCTTTCAATATCTCGTATCAGATACTCATCAGAAGTGAGCTGAATACCTGATAGTACAGAGGACTTCCTGCTCAGAGCATCTGCTACCACATTAGCCTTACCAGGCTGATACTGAATCGTCAGATCGTAATCCTTGATCAGCTCAAGTCATCTTCTTTGCCTCAAATTCAGATCTTTCTAAGTAATTATGTACTTCAAACTCTTATGATCCATGAAGATCTCACACCTGACGCCATATAAGTAGTGACACCAAATCTTCAAAGCAAATATAATAGCAGCAAATTCTAAATCATGTGTCGGGTAATTCTTTTCATGTGGCTTCAACTGTCTTGAAGCATAAGCAATTACATGAGCATGCTGCATCAGAACACAGCCCAAATCTTTTAGTGAAGCATCACTATATACCTGAAATCCTTTCGTACCTGACAGAAGTGTTAACACTGGAGCTGAAGTCAAACAATCCTTCAACTTCTAAAAACTAGCTTCACATTCCGATGTCCAAATAAAAGCTACTGACTTCTGAGTCATTCTCGTCAGAGGTGCAGAAATCTGGAAAAAATCCACTTTTACAAACTTCCTATAATATTCGGCCATGCCCTAGAAACTATGTATCTCAAACACCGTAATAGGCCTTAGCCAATAAGCAACAGCTTGAATTTTTTGGAGATCAACAGAAATACCTTCACCGCTCACCACATGACCTAGAAAAGAAATGCTCTTCAGCCAGAATTCTCACTTGGAGAATTTAGCATACAATTTATGTTGTCTCAAAGTCTCCAACACACTCCTCAAATGTCTGGCATGATCTTCCTCAGAAGCAGAATATACCAAAATATCATCTATAAAGATAATCACAAATTGATCCAGATATTTCTTGAACACTCTATTCATCAGATCCCTAAAAACAGCCGGTGCATTGGTTACCCCAAAAGGCATAACCAAGAACTCGTAGTGCCCATACCGATTACTGAAAGCTGTCTTCATTACATCATCTTCCTTCACCTTCACCTGATAATATCCAGATCTCAAATCAATCTCTGAGAATACAGAAGATCCACCAAGTTGATCAGATAAATCATCAATCCGTGGCAACGGATACTTGTTCTTGATTGTAACTTTATTCAAATCTCTGTAATCAACACACATACGCATCGTCCCGTCCTTCTTTTTCACAAACAAAATAGGTGCTCCTCAAGGAGAAACACTAGGACGAACAAATCCTCTATCCACCAACTCCTGGAGCTAAATTTTCAACTCTGAAAGTTCCTTCGGTGCCATCCTGTACGGAGCTTTAGATATTGGAGTTGTACCCGAAAAAACATAATTATAAAACTCAACATTTCTATCCGGAGGTAATCCAACCAATTCCTCAGGAAATACATTGAAAAACTCTCATACAACCGGGATATCAGAAACAAAACCCACATCTCTATTCATATCTCGTACTAAAGCCAAAAACATCGTACAACCCTTCTTCCACATTCTTCTGACTTCCAACACATAAATCAAGCAGGATAAAACACCACTTAATCCTTGAAATACACACATTTCACCATTCATAAACAAGCTAACTTGTTTCTTCAAACAGTCAATCTGAGCCTCATAGAGACTCAGCCAATTCATACCCAAAATCACATCATACGAATAAATCAGAAACAAAATCAAACTCGACTTCCACTTCTTACCAGAAATAGCAATCTCACAGAAACAAAACTTACGGGTAATCAAATTACTCCCAGTCGGCAAAAGAACAGAAAGAGAAACAGGCAACATCACAGAATCCAGATGTAAAACATCAAAATAACGCTCGAAAAGAAACGAATGACTAGCTCCAGAATCAAACAAAACATGATAGGGATGTTCAGAAATATAAACCGTATCTGTCACCATATCCGGAGCATCTTGAGCCTCTTGTTGATTTAAACTGTATACACGTGGCTGAACTGGAGCTGAAGCCACAGAACTACTAGGCTCCCTCTGAGTACCACTAGGGGGTTTTCCTCGCCATAGAACCTGAACCACCAGTTCTACCAGATAAGCCTTCAGAAATAGTACGCGGAGGAACTATCCTCGGTCTCCCTACTGATCTAGACTCAGATTGCCGGTCAAATCCAGATTGTGGACACTCTACAATCCGATGTCCTGGCTGACCACATCTGAAACACTGACCATTCGTCCTGTAGCATTGGCCAAAATGTTGCCGTCCACAAGTTTGAAACACAGGTGCCCCACTGACTGACCTAGAACTTGTCACACTGCCACTACCAGAAACTGTAGTGGATCCTGACTGTCCACTCCTCCTAGAGTCTCCAAAAACAAATCTCTTCTTTCCAGAAAAACCACTGCTAGAAGTATCGCCATTGAACATTTTTCTACTAGCAGTCCACCAATGCTGAGTAGCCATCAGATCATTCTCTATCAGACGAGCTCTCTCAACAAGCTCAGAGAAATCATAAATATGAAATGGTATTAGGGGCTGCCTCAGACTATCTCGTAGTCCCCTCAAAAATCTATAGCACTTCTCAGCAGAAGTACTAACCAACTGTGGAGCATATATGGCTAAAGCAGTAAACTCCACCTCGTACTGCATCACTGTCCTGCTCCATTGAACCAACCTCAGAAAAGTCTCCTGCATTTGCTATTTTACAGAAGGGTGTACAAACCACGATCTAAATACTTCAAAAAATTCTTTCCAACTAATCAAAGAGTTCAGCTTGCCTTGGAATTTCTCCTCCTGTTGGCCCGTCCACCAGCACTCTGCTTCTCCATCCAACAGAAAAACTGCTAATGGTACCTTCCTATCAGAAGGACATTGCATACCATCAAATGTCTTTTCCAATTTCCTCAATCATTCCTTAGCTGCTATGGGCTCAACAGTGCTCTCAAACCTCAGAGGCTTCAATCTCATAAACATTTGTATATGTCTATCTACATCTTCAGATCGAACAGCAGAAACTCTATTCTGCGTCTCACTCATCATCTGAGCAACCAACGTAGCAAATTGCGAAACTATATCAGAACCAACTACTGGGGCAGAACTATTCACAGAAGCCTCCTGGCTAGCACTCTGCCCATCAGTCATATTTTGGTCTGGCAGATCCATAATCACACAGAATGCAACAATGCACATGTAGATAAAACAAAAATAATGAAAATCCAAACAAACTAGAACTACCCGACAGACTTACAGATTAATTCTTATAGCTCTGTCTTACAATCCAAATTCCAAAACTATTGCTCTGATACTACTTTAATTTATCACGACCCAACCCCATCGGAATGAATCCCATCGCGTCGGGTCGCGACTGATGATTCCAAGATCTAGTTTTGGAATTTGCTTCAGACTTTCTTTCATATATCAAATATACAGAAACCACATAGCTACTATAAACATTCAAATATATAGAACAGTTCATCTATATTATTCATTCAGTCCTAAAAATAATTATGTATATTACAGTGCATGGCTACAGACAGAAGGAACAGAACGGAACAGAAAAGTCATGATGTACACTAATCAAAAGTACAAAATACATAATCACTGATTAGACACAGAACTGCTAATCCAAGATCTCCTTCCCCTTCCCAGAACCTGAAAATCACGTAGATAATAAGAATGAGCTAACAGCTCAGCAAGACTACACCAACCAATCAAAATCTCCATAAATACACATCAAAAAATACATCAGAAGCAGTTATTCAAATAGCCGTACATAATTCAAATAATCGTACAGAAAATGCATAAGCAATAGAATACAGATACTTGATCAAACAGAAATCAAACCACTGATACCAAAAAATGAATTCACTTCATATAACAAAATATTCATACATAACAGATATCGAACAGAAATCAAATAACCAGTACAGAAGAACTGAATTCTTATCACATAGCAGAACATTCAAATCAGATTTCATAGAACAAACAAAATCGTACGGAACAGATTTCAAATAAGATAAAATCATATTTCAATATCAGATCACATATCACATAACACATATTAGATTCCCGGACCCTGACAGAATCTCAACAGATTCTGGCCCCTTATGCCTCCCTTTCCTGATAAAGACAGAATCTCAACGAATTCTGGCCCCTTATGTCTCCCTTTGTGCTTATAGTACCAAAACACAACAGATATACAGAATTTTTAGAACATAACTTGTTTTCTTTTCAGATTTCCCAGACTCATATAATGGAATAACAAAGGATTCCGGCCCCTTATAACTCCCTTATGATATCACAACACATCAAAACATTCAAATCAGAAAATTGGATTACGTTAAAAAAATCGTCAGCGGCATAACGACAATATACGAAATTTACACAGAATTCACAGATTCAGAAATTTACTAAATTACCACAGATAATACAAAACAGCATTGTAAGACTTTTATTATCCTGAAGTAACATTTTTCAACATCATGATAATTCGTAGTTTGATTAAAATGCCGCAGTATCCAAAATACAGATAAAATCTTCCAGAAAATACTCAAAACGTGCATAAATATCATCTCATAAACATACCAAAAGTTACGAGGTAGAAAGTTTATCTGTGCGAAAAGAAACCAAATATTCAGAAACAGAAATAAAATCTGAGACAGAAAAGTCTGTACAAACCTGTACCGATCGTCCCTGTACGGCTTGCTCTTTGGACAAATTTTGTCCAGACGAACCCTACTTCGTCCTAAGATGAACCTCCCAGCCAGAAATTCTGTACAAATCTGTACCGATCGTCCCAGGACGATCCAACTTCGTCCTGGACAATCCTGGAAGGAAAACATGGACAACTAGCTCTCACAGCTAATAGTTAAGTAAAGAAGTGATCTAATTATTCCTCTATATTTTTTTGATCTATTGATTTTCCATTTAGGTCCTTGTCTAATTGAACAATGGAGCTCATGGGAGTGTTCATGACCTTAGCAATGTCCATTTTATATTTTTAAGGATGTTCTTGATATATTTATACTGGCTAAGGAATGTTCCATCATCCATCTTCTTCACACTAAATCCCAAAAAGTAGACTGATTCTCTCATCGTACTCATCTCAAATTCCTTACTAATTATTTTTGAAAATTCATCACATAGGTTTTTATTTAAGAATTCAAATAAGATGTCATCGACATAAATTTGAACAATGAGTAAGTCTTCTCCTTCTTTCTTTAGGAAGAGGGTGGTGGCTACACTACCCTTAACAAAATCTCGATCTAAAAAGAAAGTGATTAGCCTTTCATACCAGGCTCTAGGTGCTTGCTTCAATCTATATAAGGCCTTTTTCAATTTAAATACATGATTATGGAATTATGAATTTTTAAACTCTAGGAGTTACTCAATATAAACATCCTCTTGAATTACCCCATTTAGGAAAGGAATCTTAGCATCCATTTGATATAGCTTAAAATCCTTAAAGCAAGCAAAAACTAATAGTACCCTAATGGATTCTAATCTAGCTACAAGATAAAGGTTTCCTCAAAATCTATTATTTTAATTTGGTTATACCCCTTAGCTACTAGTCTGGCCTTATTCCTCACTATTATTCCAAAGTCATTCATCTTATTTTTGAAAACTCACTTTATTCCAACCACACTTTGGTCCTTGGGTCTCTTGATTAATTCTCATATATCATTTCTAACAAATTGGCTTAACTCTTCTTGCATTGCTATGATCTATAATTCATCAGCTAAGGCTTCATCTATGTTAGTGGGTTCTATCATAGAGATAAAGGTTGAATAACTAACCTCCTTTCTAAGTCCATGCCTAATTCTAACACATTCAGACAGGTCTCCTAAAATAAGTTCCTTAGGATGACTAGAAGAATATTTCCAATATCTAAGCAATTTTTCTTAAGTATATACTCTTTCTCCTATAGTAAGGGTTTTTACCCCTTGAATGACCTCCACTTCTTCTTCTTCAGGTTTAGGTTCAAAGGTCAGTAGTCATCCACTATTAAAAATCCATATGTTTTTCTCCTATGTTGCCTATACTAATAGTTCTAAATAGGTCTATGTGAAGGATTTCTAGTGGCCTGAAAGTGTTAATGTCTTTGATTGAATGAAATGAAGATCTTATTTATTTCCTTATTGGCAGACATCATATAGGCGGTCTTTAATAAAGTATAACTTAAGTATGGCTCTAACTAGATTTTTTTGGATGATATTCCTAAGAGTTTTCATGCTCGTATGACATAGTCTCCTATGTCATAGCTAATACTTATCAAAAAAATTAAGCACTTATCATTTAATTGCACGAGTTCTCTATCCTCATAACTCAATTCAGTAAAGAGAATTTTAGTTTTAACATCATTAACTACATTAGACGGGAGTGAATAACTATTTTGAATCATATGTCAAATTCTATAATCAATGGATTACAAAAATATAAACATGCGAATTTTCTAAAAATCGAATGGGATGTTTTTAAATAAAGGTGGACGGGTTATTGAATAATGCTCCATAATGTTACAATTTTCAAAATGTGCCATGATCATTTTTCTCAAGGTTTTTTTTAAATACTATTTTTAGACCCTACTCTAATACCACTTGAAAGTTTGTGATGCGCCAAGAGAGGGGTGAATTAGTGCTTTAAAAAATATTATAAGCAAGAATACTTTTTTTTTTCTTAAACTTTAAAATAAGTAATATTCAATATAGTTCAAGTCTAATATATAAACATTGTTCATCCATTATCATTCTAACGTAAGTTTTCTATATAAACTAATCATGTATTTATTAGAAAAAAAATTTACATCAAATTCTTTGTCGCATAGTTGACTATTACTTAACAAGTTATACTTGAAACCATCAACTAACAAAAAATTTTCAATCATAAAGTGTTTAGAATTTTTAATTGTACCTAAGCCCGCCACTTTCCTAGTGGTGTTATCTCATAATGTCACCTTGCCTCCTAACCTGACCTCCAGCATGATAAACTGCTTCATGTCACCAGTCATATGCCTTGAGCAGCCACTATCCAAGTACCATATGCTCTCATTAAGTCTTTTGTGAGAGAACCCCTCATCTTGATCTTATTGATTAAGATTATCGTTAGCCATAAGGCATAAGTTTGTTACCTCCTCATTTGCTTCTTCTTCTGATGATTCTGAGATAAAGTTGGCCCAAAAAGCTTTTTCAGCCTTTTGCTTGCCCCTTTGATACTTTGGCTTCTCTTCACCCTTCTTCTTATTTGGGTGAGTCTCCAAGTTGGGGCAATTAGCTCAGAGGTAGCCTAGCTTCTTACACTCAAAGCAAATTTTATCAGATGAAACTTTAGTAGATTTATGAGTTTTACCTTTGCTCCAGTTATTTGGACGGCGCCTCTTTTTTATTTTTTAGAAAGCTGAACTAGCTCATCATCAAAACTATTTTATTATCCTCATCATCTAAAGAGCTGTCACTTTCATAATGATTTACTATTAGCGCAATAGTTCTCTCATTCTTCTTCTCTCCTACATCACTTTACCTTTGACTTATTCCTTGCTCATAAGCAATGAGTGACCTAAGCAAATTGTCAATTAATGGAATAAACATTTAAGTCTTCAGATTCAATGATTATAGTCATCTTGGCATCATAAGAACTTGATAAACAATGTAGAATCTTATTAACTATTTTAGAATTTGATAGTTCTCTACCTAGTGTATGCAAGGATATTACTATATGGATGAACCTAGTGTATATTTCAGAAACAATCTTGTTAGGTTTCATGTAAAAAAAATTTATAGTCATACAAAAGAATGTTTAACTTTATTGGTTCCCTTGTAGGTGATACATAATTTGTTCTAGTTTTCCTTCATGTAGTACATGTGAAAACTCTCATATAATCCATAGTTTTCAAAACACACAAAAAAAATATAATTTAAGAACTTATCATTTAATTGCACGAGTTCTCTATCCTCATAACTCCATTTAGTAAAGATAATTTTAGTTTTAACATCATTAAATACATTAGACGGAAGTGAATAACTATTTTGAATCATATGCCAAATTCTATGATCAATGGATTACAAAAATATAAACATGCGAATTTTCCAGAAATCGAATGTGATGTTTTTAAATAAAGGTGGACGGGTTATTGAATAATGCTCCATAGTGTTACAATTTCCAAAATGTGCCATGATCATTTTTCTCAAGGTTTTTTAAAATACTATTTTTAGACCTGCTCTAATACCACTTGAAAGTTTGAGATGCGCCAAGATGGGGTGAATTAGTACTTTAAAAAATATTCTAAGCAAGAATACTAATTTTTTATCTTTTTAACTTTGAAATAAGTAATTTAGTTACCAAATACATAAGCTAACAAATTAACAACGATTTCAACAATGATGATAAAATTCTAAATTGCATAACAAAATATTGATCTCAGATATTTACCAAGTAGTTATAACAAAAATTAAAATGCAAGAAATGTAAAAGTTTGAAAAGAAAAAAGCATAATAGAGATTTTTATAGTGGTTCGATCAACTTTGACCTATGTCCACTCCTCGGAGTCCTCCACTATGAATATTGTACTAACACTGAGTGACTCTCATTTTCTCCCACAACAAGGTAGAGAAGCTTTTACAAACTCTCTTCTAACAATCTAGTGATGCAGAGGACCGAAGCTTCTCTCACAAATAAAGAACATTGACTTGTTTTTCTCCCTCCTAGAGAAGGCAAAGAATCTCGACTCTTTTTTTTCCCTACTAAAGAAGGTAGAGAACCTCGGGGATTGGACTAAGAATCCTCTCTCCCTAAAGAGCTTCAAAAATACACACCAAAGCGACAGGAGGAGCAAGGGTGTAGCTAACCCAGAGTAATCGTGTGATCCCCTCATACAACTTCTTCCTCACGCTCGAGCTTCTTTCTCTTACAAACCCTGATTTTCTTCTCAAAAGCTCCTCTCTCAGAGTTCCTCCTTTAGTCACACGTTCCTCTCCTTAACTGTAAAGAGAAACCTAAAATTTATCTTTTGTAATAAGCTTCAAGAAACCCTAAGAATTAAAGTTAGTCATCACTGTTCATACAATATGATTCATGTTCATATATTATGATCAATTTAAAACTAGTCCCGTACAGTACAATGTGAATAGTCATTTAAAAGGAACTATTCAAATTTTATAAATACATCATATAGTACGATCTATTATATTTGTATGGGATAATTCCTGGGATGACAGAAATTTATCTCTGCCAATTATCTCGTATTGCTCTCTTCATACAATATGGTTAGTTCATTTTGAGTAGGTTGTCTAGTATGATATAAATATTATACAGTATGATTAGTTCAAAAATCTTGGTTTCATTTGGTACGAACTCTAGGACGGCCATATTTCATCTCTACTAATTATATGGTACAATCAATATCATTCTAAATAATTAGATATCATTAATTAAATTATGATTTTCTTAACTAATTACAGGGTTAATTTAGTAAGATTTTAAATTTTGGTATAGTATGATTGAGATTGTATATTACGATTAGTTCAAAAACAAATTTCAAAATCTTACTTAAATTATTCTAGCATGTAGGGTTTTTGGATCGAAATAAATTATATAATATGATCATTATCATATAGTATGATTAGTTCACAGAAACTGATTTTACCAATTAGCCATTAAGCCTAATTCCAGATAATAAATCATATAGTATGTTTGAAAATTATACAGTATGATTAGTTAAAAATTTTAATTTAAAAAAATTTCTCTCCCACTGTGTGTGCACATGGTCACCCTAATTGCATACACTCTTATGTGACCAAACTCAAAAAGTAAAAATAAAAAATAAAAAATAAAATTATAGACTCATTTATATCCCATTCTACCCAATCTTAAGTCTTCAGCAATCTTGAGCTGTGTATATCTTACCTAAAATATTAGTGCTCATAGACAAAAAATATATTTAAAATATATAACAAAAAAAGAAATAATTCAATAAATAATATTTGTCATTATTAAAATCACAGACTAGGGATCCTAAATTGCAACATCTTTCATAATGATCAGAATCATAGATTTTAAATCAACAAGATGGTTAATTGGCTCCCCAATCCAGGATGGATTAAGTCTAGATTTTACACTGCATTAGCTAGGTTCGAGCTACTATGGTCCAATGCCTAATTTAGATTTAGGATCTATGGAAGATTTTGAGTCATAAGACTCCAACCTCCAAGAATATAATCTCAAATTTTTAATAAGTTATTCAACTCAAATTAAATATTCTCTCAATCTAAATTTTAAAGCCTAACTCTTAGATTAGGTTGTGACACTTCTGAACTATTTCGTAATCTCAAAGTGTCTCCTACCTCTCTTTCGTTGACTCTAAAAATAAGTGGTCCAACTTGATCTAATCCTAATTAAGATTTCAAATCTAACTTCTTTGATTCCAATCCTTGAAATCTCTAAATAGAATTTTCATCATTATTTTAATTGAGAGTATTCGTAGGGAATTCAATTTCCCTATAATATAATTAACTACGAGGGCTTGCACTCTTTGGAGATATATGACTCACATCAATTTTTCAAAAATTAGTTTTCAAAATTTAATTAATCTTCTTTGGGAAACATACGACGATTATTATCATCATGTTCCAATAATCGTTAATAGATGATATTTTCTTCCTTCAGGAAGATATATCATTTGTTCATAAAACTTTGAATATGAGATTAATGATGATTGATCTAGATTATCGTAGTAAGATCTTCGATCAAACTACACTTTGGCCCTTTAGGAACATATGCAGTTCTTTCTTAAATCTGGTTACAATATTGGAGATGAGATTTGCAATTCTAAATCTGGACCCCAATTTGAAACCTTATTTCTACCTCTCGAGGTAGTATATCTTTTCTGATGAGATGTTTGATTTTAGAATTAAAATTCAAAGTCAATTTCAAATTCCTCCAAAGAAGATTAAATTTTTCCAAACCACTTTTCAACCCCAAACAATTGTCTATGTGAATCACTAAGTTTATCTTACTAGTAAAATTCAAAAAGTGTGCTACAAGTCCTACAATTTTGAAAGGGAAACTTTAGAAGTCAAAAGTATTATGAACATATGATTGTGTAGAAATTTAACCATACAAAAGTTGGATTTGATTTAAGTTTACTGTGAATTGGAGCAATCTTACTCCTAGATCTCTATCAAGGATGTAAGAGTGCCAAGCTAGGTATTCACTTAATTATAGTGATTATATCTCCTATCATTATAAAACCCTAGCTATCATATATCTATGCATGGTAAAGTTCAATTTTAACTCCCCTAATTGTTCATATATTCCTCCGATAAGGCAATAGATCAAGCTTATTTTTAATTGAATGAATGACTAATGTAAAAACTAAATGAAGAATGGGGGAACTAAAAAATAACCACTACAGGAAATTCACTGTTATTGGCAGCGTGCCGGCCGGTCAACCTCCGGTTAGCTTCCGGTGGTCTAAGCGCCGGTGACCGCCGGCTTTATTACCGTCGGCGTACCGGCCGGTCAACCGCGGGTTAGCTTCCGGTGGTCTAAGCGTCGGTGACCGCTGGTTTTGTTACCGGCGGTTCACTGACGGTTACCACCGACGGCATTGCCGGCGGTGCGACCGTCGGGATGAGCGCCGGTGTACCGCCGGTGTTGACCGGTGGTTTAAAAGTTTTTTGTCGGCTTTAATTAGCATTACATACGCTTCATGAACTGTCAAACCAAACATAGGTACACTTAATGTATCACACATCATAAGCCCATAACAAAGAATTTAACAATCGTGAATTGAGAAAAAAAAAAAAGCAAAATAACTTCAATTTACTAGCAAAAATAGGTTATGCAAGAGTTCAAGTATAGACGTCAATAGGAAGTACTTTTCTAATTAATAAAACACTGCTTATACAAAGATTTAACTTCCTTTCCATACTCCCACTCCTTCACTCTTAACAAACTTTTCTAGACTGTCCTGCACATAAAAATGAGGCCAGCCCTCAAAAATTCAGCCAAAAAAGTATTTATATTAAAATACATCAATTAACTCTAGCATTATGACACCACAAATAATAACATTGTGGAGCTCATGAAAAGACTTAGTGTTGCAACACTCACGAATCCCTCCACTATAGTGTGTGGGTCTCCGAAAGGATTCTGCTCGTGTGGTTCGAATGCAAAGAGTACGATCACACTATCCCGTAGGACAAAGTGGTCGTAGACCTTCACACCCGGCACAAGCAGGCCGATGGAAGAGAAGATGGAGTTATAGATACGATTAGCCATAGAGGATAGCGGCTTTCACCTACCAACCTCGATGGATAATAATATCTATAACCCGAAAGTTCACGAGATTTCCCCTATTCGATACATCAGCTCCATATCCAGCACTATGACACCTAAGTGGCACTGTGGCGCATAATTTCCTTCACTTTGGCCTTGTGTTCTCTGTCTTTTTGGTAGAAAATTAGAAGTTGGGCGCCGTAGTGCTCCATGATGTGGCGTTGGAGGACTAAATTAATTTGTGAAATTCTATAAATTAAGGCGTTGCGACACTAGCCTCTGACATTGGAAAAATTATTAGGTGCGGAGTGTGCACCATCCGCACAAATATGGGTACCTAGCTGTACCCAGCGGTACCCAGCAATACCGAGTGCCGGTACCTAGCGCGGAATAAAACTTGTGCGTACGGTTCTCCCCATCCACACTCCGCACCTAATAATCTCTCCTGACATCGTGACTTTCATGAATACAACGTTGAAGCACCGGTGTCCTTTTATAATTTATTGCCCTTTTTCATGGAATTTTCCCGCTTAATAAATATCAAATGAGGTCTTTCACAGTAAAAGGGATATCAAAATGATAAAAAAAATCCCACTAACACTTGGCTAGCCATGCAGGCATGGCTTCCTGTTTAAATTGAATTAATCTATATAATTAAACATGTGTATGTGACGAAAATAAACTATAAATTTGAAAATTTTTATTTTTGTAATCAAATATAATATAGAGAATAAAATATTGTATCAAAAGATAGCAATAATATTCTATAATCGATTCAAAAATAAAAATAGGATTTTGAAAAAAATGTATATATATATATCCCTAGAGATTTTCCCCTTTCTCATGTGAATAGCATTTTATTTACTTTATTATAGGGTTCAGGTTCCCCATAAAGTTAAGCCATTATGGTTAATTTCTACTCAAGAGAGTTAAATAAAATAGTGGTAAAATTTTTCATGATTTTAAAGTTTAGATTATGATGATATTTTAAAATTTTAATAGGATTAGTTCAAATTGAAGGATGAAAAATACATATCATTGGATTATGTGAAGCTCATAAATACTCCAAATAACCCTACATTGAGATTTAAAGTTTTAAAATTAGAATTTAGTGTTTGAATTATTTCCTTAATTAGAAATTTGGAGCTTTTATTTCTTCAACATAAAATTGAGAGAAATTAGTCTTTGAAGGTTAGGGCTTATGATCTCGCAAATCAGCCTCATACCCTAAAACTAAGGCAAGCAATAATGACTAGTAACTCAAATCTAAGTCTAAGAATATGTAATGAGGCTTAGAATTTATGTTATCAGTATCACACCTATTTTGGTTTTATGTGTATCTTTTGATTACTAGATATCATTTTTAGTTAATTTTATTATATTATTTTATTTCATAGCAAGAATTTTGATCCTAGATAAACCTAACATCTAGTGAGTGATAGATTATGAGGGTGTCACTAATTATTTAATTTATCTTCAATTTTAAATTTATTTAATTTTTTTCAAGGATGATTTTAATTTAAGTTTTTAATGTTTTATATATTTATATTACTTTTAGGAGTTTTGGGTTTTATTTTTGTTCTAAGGGTAATTAGGAATAATCTCAGAAATATTCCATAAAAATTTAAGCTCATTTAGATCTAATATTTATTTTTAACATTTTTATATTATTAAGTGACCTTATGTTTATTTTCTTATCAAATGAACTCCAATTTTAATAAAATTTATCGTAGGAGCTAGACTTGGTGCTATGATGATTTCATAAAAATTTGAAGTCAATTTTAAGTGTTTCTAATTTATTATGATTTACTGATGTATTTTATTAAAAATATATACTAAAATAAAGTTTTAATTTTTTTATATTTTATTTCTCACTATTTCCAACGATCATTGAGATTTCTTTTTTTTTTTTGTATTTTAATATTTTATATGAATTTTTTGAGGAATTTTTAAATTTTAGGCCAATTGGAATACTCAGTTGTTGTATTTTAATCTAGCAAATAGATTCAATTCTCTAGAAAGCTTTTCTCATAAATCAAGAATGACTTAAAAAAGGATTCCTAAAATTGTAGTCGATTTGAAGTTAATTATGATTTATTGAATTTATTAATGGATTATAATTTGTGTTTAGGAGAGAGAGGTTTTTTATTTTCAAATCTTATTAATTATTTATTTTTTATTTTGGGGTTTATTGAGAGTTTAATGCACTATTTTTCTAATTTTTCTAGAGTTAGTTATGAAGTCTAGAATTTTCAATATGAGAATTAGGGTTTGCTTGAGATGCAAATTAAGGTTTATTATTTGCCTACAAAATGAACTCAAATTTTCATAAAATTTGGACTAGAGATCATTGATGACCTAAGAATGATTCTTTGACATTTTAACTCATTTGGAGTTATTTATAATTTTATCTATTTATTTATTTTTAAATAGAATTATTATTCAACATTATAGACACTTGACTTTTTATATTAGAATGACTCTAGGGTTTAGGGTTTAAGGTTTAGGATTTAGGGTTTATGGTTTAAAGTTTTTTAAGGTTTAGGGTTTAGGGTTTAGGGTAAAATATATTTCCTAACTTCTATGTTCAGTTAAGGTACATTTTGTTACAAGTCATATTATAATTTTTTGATTTTACTAAATTTATTATGAATGATGGAAGATCCCTAGGTTCAGTTAACCTAACCTAGAATTATGGTTCATAAGGGATGCTCAAGAGCTCAAGTTCTATAGTTGAGGGAAGGGATGCTTGAGCTCAACTTCTACAATTGAAACTACTCCTTAAGTGCTGGCACACATGTTGTTGAAATTGAGTTTGTATTAGACAACATTCAAACCTTGCATCAACTCGAACTGTAAATCTTGCGAATCAACTAGGTTTAGCAACTTCTTTTATTTACCTCCACACACCAACTTCTTCAATACTTGATTATACAAGTCTATAATAAATGCATCCTCAGTTGGATCCTAAAAATGATATTATCTGCATCACAAGTTATCCTATCTATAAAATTGGAAGTGCGGCATTCGCCTTTGTTACGCCGGAGATCATGAAAGCACATTTGAAGGAAGTGAGCACTAACTAGGTGGTAATATTTTTCAAAAAATTTACTTTCCACACATCTACGACCTCTAGCATTAAGAAAAACTCATATTATGTTGCCCTCAACAACGTACCATTGCCTGTCCATATGAAATCTGGAGTACATAATCACAACATTTATGCCATGTGTACACACAATATATGTATATTTCATTTGCCCTTGCTTGTTGCTCAAGTGGATTATCAGAACACTTTGACATACATTCATGTATCATGTTGGTGGCAATGTTGATGAAGTCTTTCGTTGGCATACCTAGAGATTTACACATCTCACGCCAATGCAATTTATAGAGCATAATTGAAAAGCTTACAAAGGTACACATCTGCTGAAGAGAACTAGTGAAACGCCTTAAAAAACATAAATGCTACAACTACCCATCTTAAATAGCAGTAAAGATACAACCACCCACCATAAAATGTTACAAAAACCCTGCTTAAATAACTGAACTGCTACAACTACCCACCATAAATAGTGATATATAGTGGTACACAATAGTACACAGCGATACTGAGAAGCAGTACACATCAATATATAGCGGTACACAGAGGTACACAATAGCAGTACACAGCGGTACCCTAAACAAAGTAGTACAAAGTGAAGTTTTACAATGAAATTTTATAATGAATTTATAAATGAATAATAAGATACACAATGAAACTTTATAATGAATATATGAAATACATAATGAAATTTTTGTTCTACACATTAGAATTTCAAATTGAAATAATTATGCATTATCCATATTTCTTTGATTCAATTATTCCCTTCACCATTTATAAATATTCTATTGTCGGCTAGGCCTTTGATCTACCGAGAATATATTGATTTGTGAAGCATTCTATTATATTAAAGAACACCTTACTCACTAGTTCTCTAGGTGCATACTATTATATTATAGTGGCATATTCTACAAGTTTCTTTTTCTTACATTTTTTCATTTACCAGTGACTCTTCAATCTTGAATTAGATATGCCTTTAGGCCTGTACTTGAGTGGGTCTTTCAATTTAAAACCACCACCTGTGTTGCTAACAAACTTGTGGTTCTTTTTTTTTTTCATCCAAGATCCAGTCGACATTTTCAACCATGTCAGTCATTGCAACCAACATATATTGTTCTTCTTCCTCATTCCCCTATGCTCGTGTGCTAATTTGATATTCAAATATGCTAAGATGATTCCTGAATATCATACCACTACATCCTTTCTGAGATGGGATTGCCTTCTTTCCCATACATGTGAATGTTCATCCAACATGAATATACTTCCTAGCTCTAGCTGACCATCTCAGCAGAAGGTACTTTGAAGGAATATTAACTATATCTAACTGCCTCATAACTCTCATGTAGTGAGAATTTACTAAACCCATCATGTCAAACTTTCCACAGTTGTATTGTATGGTACCCTTTTTTGCATCAAAATGAATAATCCAATGGTTTGACTGATTAATCTTCTCGACGCTTTTGACAAAAAATGTAGAGTCACTTGACGCGTGATCTATACACATTCCACCCACATCATGTTAAAACTCTTCTTAAATAAATCTATATAATTTTCTTTAATAAAATTAGGCAGATTATTTTAGGGTTATTTTTTATTAAATGTACTATCTCACACTGGCTGCATATAAAATCTTTATCCTATTCATTCTGATGCCAAGTTATCACCACATTCTCTAAGCCTAAAAAATAATTAGTTATGAAACTTGTTGGTTTGAAATTGTTATGGAATACATTGTTAGTGGACTCGCTATGCTGTGTTGAAAGAATGTTAAGATTAAAATGATTCTTATTAAATATTGTTGACAACTTGTTTCTAATTCTGTAAAGCTCCTTCAACCAGTCATGACTTTAGAGGAACCCTTTAGTGATCATTTCAACCTAGGTTTTCTCGAACACCTCATTAGGATCACACTTGCTTAAACATCTATAAAAAAAGGCCTTTGACTTTGTTGTTGCTATTGAAGCACCACACCTTAGACATATTCTTGCTGATGTGCCATTGACACAAGGTATGGCTTGCTGAGGCAATGCAATGTTTATTTCCCTAGCTATTGCATGATCCTGGTCAGTAAATATTGTTATGAGTTTTTTATCACATATTATTAGTAAAAAAAGTTATAAATAATCAGATAAATAATTCAATAGTCTTCTATGATAAAAATGTCATCCCTAACAGAATATTATGCCAATGATTAGTAACTCCAACAAAGGATGCACAAGCTAAATTATATTTGTTAAGTCTATAACTAGTAAAAATAATTATCGCATCTCCAAAGCAGTAATAATTTATTCATCCCAACCCATCAAAAAAAAAAAAAAAACTCAATAATCTATCATCCTCATTAGTTTGGACGTCCCATGCAAACATGTTATCTCAACTAATTTTTCTTTAAATAGTTCAAATAGGGAATTAGTGTCCCTATTCTTAATCTTCGTTCTTTTCTCTTTCTAAATGTATTTTTATGCCTCACTTTTAAAGAATCCTACATTTTCTACACCTCCTACTTCATCAGGTAGGCAAGTAAATGCATCAATTGTTCTTATCCCAGCTTCTGTCATTGATTTAAGAACTGATGCTTCATTATTACTAATATTCCTACATTATCTAAGCAGATGTTGATCTTTTGGCCTAGTTAATTTGTGATTTGCGGCTCTCTATGCATTTTTGCGTCGTCCAAACTCCATCTTTATCCACTAAAAATCTAATCATAGCAAGACATCCGGTTTGATTTCATTTTTTTGATTTAGAATTTTAGCCAATACCCTTCTTAAATTCAGCTTTAGAACAGACAAAGTCCGTCGATCTTATTTTTCTCGAATTAGGCCAAAAACTGTGACGTTCTTTGAAAACACTTACACCAAGATTATGAGCATAGTGAAAATATATATCATATGCTTCTTTCTTAGAGTTATAAAAATCCTATGCACAAGAAAAAAAACATATCTAATATTCTGATATAAATATGACAGTACACAAAAATCACTGGTACACATTGATACACAACACCGGTATACATAGGTACATAGAAGTGGTACACATAGGTTCACAGAAACGACACACAAATGCAGAACATAGAGGTACATAGAAGCGGTAATACACAATAATAATACATATCAAATTGTGTTTTTATCTGGACTTGCAAACAGAATCCAAGCTTGCATCTAAGCATGTGTAGAGCAATATAAATTTGAAGAAGCAAAAAAAAAAAAAAAAATTGAACGATACTCCCTAAGCCATTAAAATCTTTTCATTTTCAAATGAAAAATAATAAAACATCTTTTGAGTTTAAAATTTACCGATAATATCCCCGACTTATCACCTGTAGTTCACTGCGGTAAGCCTTCCTAAATGTTTTGCGTCTCTTACATAATTCCTTCCATCTTGTAGGAGTCGATGTCTTCCAACCCGATTTTTATTTTCATAGCCTCTTCCTCTCTTTTCTTTCTCAACTATCTTCTTAGGAAAAATCATATCTCAGGTGGCAAAAATCGCCCACAAAAATCTTAAACCTTAGAAATTAGCACATTTCTTTTTAATTTTCGCATTTGATCCGGGTCGGGTCGTCATGCTACTCAATAAGTTGAAAACACATGCTAATTATTAAAATTTATCGTTTAATCGTTAGGGCATCATGTGATTGTATTTTATTAGAGTATGAATGTAAAGTTACATAGGAGTCCCCGCCAAATAATTTTTCACTACTAAGGCCGCTAATGCCGACGTGGCGGTTGGAACGCTAGGTCGGATTGGTATCGATAAGCCAAACCCTACTTGGTTCGTCCTGCTCCTCGCAGTCTCGGAAGTCAAGAACCGAGAAATTTCTAATATGAGAGATAGAGATACGCCACCCTAGGGTTCAATTCTTCAATTTGCATCCCTTAGTCCTCTCTTTACCCGTCATTTTCAGTTTTTCTGTTTCAAGGACGCAAATTTTGTAAACTGGTAAGAGATAATCTTTCCTTCTTCCTCCCTTTAGTTGTTCATTATTTTTTCTTCATTTAATTGCATAAGCTTTCTCTTGTGCAAAAGATTCAGAGTCCTTCTTTTCTGGCTCACATATGCAGTAATTTTTTTAATTCGACCATCTGACTGTCTTGATGTTAGTCCTTTTATGCATTCAATTTATTTTTTCTTGTTTTCTTCAATTTATTATGCATTTGAATTTGGCTTTTTCAGCTTGGGATTGTTATAATTATCCATGTTTGCCCAATGCAGTGCTTGAGGGTGTTATGGCCGCTTCGCCATGCATGCTAGTGCATGCATTCTCATTCCTTTCATCGTTAATTTGAGTTCTTTTTTAATTAATTAAACTCCATTGGAAGAGAGAGTAGCTGCTCCATGTCTATTAGAAGCGATTTTCACTGTTTCCAAGGAATTCATTCACTCACATCTTGCTCAAAGCATGATCATAGTTCGAGACGCCTTTTGTTTAGGACATCTGCTGCAGTTTACATGAATAATCACCCGAACCTTCATAATCCCAGAAGCGAACCCTCCATAAAGCAGGAAATTGTTGTTACCCCCCAGGCTGTTGTGCATGTTTCTCCACAGGAGAATATTATTTACTCAGAGGTAAATAATGGGAATAAAGTCAACTATAACAGTTTTGGAAAAGTTATTGCTTCCAAAGCTATGAGCTTTATGAAGAAGAATGGAACTGCATTTTCTCCTGATGGTTATTTTTTAAACTACAATGAGGGATCCAACAACAACATTTTATGTCACTATTGTCAGAACGGTAAGCTGATTGAAGCCTGCCGTCTTATTGATATCATGGCACGATATGGGCAGATCCCTGACTTTGAGTGCTGTGCAAACCTGATCAGAGGATTAGTAAATGCCGAAAGAGTGGAGAAAGCTTGCAAAGTTCTTAAAGTCATGGTTATGTCAGGTGGAATCCCTGATATAATCACTTACAACAAATTGATTGGTGGGTATTGCAAGAGAGGGCAACTTGCTTCTGCCATTAATCTTGTTGAAGATATGAGTTTTACTGGTTGTCCTCCAGATGTCATAACTTTCAATACATTGTTCAGGTGCATGTTTAATGAAGGAAGGTATGAGGAAGCTATTTGGTTTTGGAGAAGCCATTTGAGAAAAGGTTATCCTCCATATCTAATATCTTACACAGTGCTTCTTGAACTCGTTTGCAAACATTGTGGGGTTTCCAGAGCCATGGAGGTTTTAGGCGATATGTCACTAGAAGGGTGCCATCCAGATATAGTATCTTACAACTCTCTTTTAAATGTGATATGTAAAGAGGGGAAATTTGAGGATGCAATGATAGTTATGCAAGCTCTTTTGCAGTATGGTTTGGAGCCAAATGCAATCACATATAATACTTTGCTTCATTGTCTCTGCAGCCAAGGTAAATGGGTTGAAGCAGATCATGTTCTATCAGTAATGAAGCAGGCTTCTTATCGTCCATCAGTTGTTACTTACAATATCTTGATCAATAATTTGTGCAAACATCAACTACTAGATCAGGCCATAGATATCCTGGAGAATATGGTATCTGAGGGATGCTGTCCTGATATAATCACGTATAATACTCTTCTTGGAGCAATGTGTAAAGAAAATATGACAGAGGAGGCTTTAGATGTTATTCAATATATGAGAGAAAATGATATTAGTTTGGTTCTGATCTCTTATAACATATTAATTGATGGATTTTCAAGGAATGGTGAGATAGAGAAAGCAATGGTGGTGTTTGATGAAATGATTGGTGATGGTATCACGCCGGATGACATCACATACGGATCGCTGGTAGTAGGGTTTTGCAAGAAAGATATGGTGAAGGAGGCCATGCAAATGTTGAAGGAGATGTTCAGGATCAATTGCAGGATTAGGGGATCTACTTACACTGTTTTGATACAAGCGTTATGTAGGAATCAACAGTTGGATTCAGCTATTGAGGTCTTGGATATGATGGTATCTAGTTGTGCTAAGCCAAGTAAAGCAATTTATGAATCTTTGGTTAAGGGCATTGCTGATTCTGGTCTCTTAGATGGAGCAGCCACACTGCAAAAAAAATTAGTCGAGTATAAGATTCTCGGAGAAACTTCTTGATTAGATCATTTTTAGATTGATAGAAATGCAGAACCTAACCAATTTTGACATCATTAAAGGCATAGTGCTATGCGTGCACTGGAATATGTTGTTGCTGACTACCTACTAAGGTGATATCTTTTGCTCAGATTTAGCATTTGATTTTTATTCTCTCATATCTCAATAACTAAAGCTTTGTTTGTGACAACTTTCGTACTGCTTCTTAAAGCAATTTTTTTAATTAATTTTTGTTCTAAAATACGGATTTAAGAAGCAGTAGGAAAGCTGCCCCCAAATGAAACCTAAATCACTTGAAATTTAAGTTCTGAAAGTTCTATTTTACTAAGCAATTATATTGCATTCCTTTTTATCTTTCTTTATGCTTTCTCCCTAGAGGGATGGATCCTAAAACAATGACAACCATTATAATATATCCTCTGTATGTTATACCATGCTGGCACCATAAAATCACTTTAGATGTAAATTCAAGTTAAGCTGTTACCAAGAGCATAATTCATTTCATTTTTCTTTTAATTTAGAAAGAGAGGACCCAACTTTATTTATAAATGTTCATCTTATATAAAAAGAAGTGGTAATTTTCCCTTTGCAATATTTTTTTATTCGAAATCTTGTTTATGCAATTCTGTCTATAAGTTGAAATTATGAAAACTTTATATACTTTTAGGTTGGTGACAAATAGGACTCCCATTTTCCAAACATCAAATTCTATTTCATTGTTTCGATGAATTGAGTGGTAAATGCATTTTACTTCATTTTTATATCATGCGCTTGGCTTTGTTAAGAGAAAACAAATTTGTGTTATTGACTAAATAATACATGCTTATAAATATGCATCATGATAGTGCAAATAGGAAACAAATAAAAGAGAATAATAATCCTAATTATGAGGATATAAATCATATTTCTTTTGATATATTCACTTTCTAATACAAGGAACCTAGCTTTTATGCGACATCACCCTCAAGCTAGAGCTTATAAATTGGTTAGCTCTAACTTGTTACATAAATGAGAAAAATGTGTGTGACCTTTAGCTTTAGTGAAGATATCTTCCATTATTCATGATTGGAAACATGAGTGACAATTTCCATGAAAAGTGTGCATCCCATATGAAATGACAATCTATTGTTGACTTTCGTATAAATCCCATAACTTGATTTGATGGAATTTAACTAAAATGATGAACAACAACAAAAGTAGTCTCGCAAGGAGAATGCTTCATGCAAACTCTAAAATTAGTTAAACATTGCTCAATTCTCAAAGTAGATTGTGTCGATATGTTTGGAGTGTGAGATTATCGAAAAGAACCCTCATTATTGATTCAATTGAACAAGACAAAAATAATGGACCACAAATGCAATGTCATGAATACCTAATTTGAAACACATCGATCACTATCAAAATCCAATTATTGCCCGTATTGTAAAATGTCTTGTGTAGATGAATCATAAATGTTAAAATTACTCGGAAAGGGGGGGATATATTGCCCTTTCTAATGTACTAAGGTCAAATACAAAATTTGCTTATACTCAAGGCAAGAAAAAAGTTATGAGAACAAAAAATTGTGCAAGAAGTTAATGCACATTAGTTTTGTCTTTATGTATTTATTTAATTAAATCTATTTTTTAAATCAAAAAAAAAAAAAACTTGTCAAAAATCTCTATTATTGCTGCACTCATCCTTGAAATCCAACTATCTTGTCTAGCATTACCATTGTCCTTCCATCCCTCGAGAAATTATTTTGTGTGGAGTTCGGATGTAACTCTACGTCTGGACTCTAATAAAATCCTAACATGTGGATATTTAATATTTTTGTTATGTTTCTTACGACCCGACGACCCATCCCAGTTCAGACACTCGTTTTACCTTTTTTAAAAAAGAAACTCGAAAAAGAGCCCAAGTATATAGTATTTGGGCGGGCGGAATATCACCTTTTACCCGCTTAGAAAGAAAAAAAAAGATAAATAAAAATAAGATAGGCAAAGAAGATGAAACTGGTTTGGAGAACGATGCATTCTCCGAAGAGATTTAAGACGGTTTGCTAAACATCCAGGAAGAGCTACTACAACCAACCTTAGGAGAAAAATTAGGGTTATTATCTGTAAATTTTAAACTCCTCCAAAGTTTTATTGTGTTTCCTATTATTATATATATATATATATATATATTTTTTGGGTTTATAGTGTGCTCTTCAATTATTTATATATCAAACGCCGTGAAGAAGCATGTTTTTGTTATGTAATGAGTTTTAATGTAAATATATAATTTTTCAGGGTTTAGGGTGTATTATTCAAATTATGTGTATTTGTAAAATTATGTTAAATTTTTTTTCCTAATACACACCATGTATTGCTATGTATTGCAGTGCATAATCTTATATAAAAGCTTATAACAATACATAGGGAAATTATATAGCAAATGTGTTTATTTTTTGTTAATAAACATTATGTTGAGCTTTATATTGAGCTGTGTATTTCTGTGTATTGAGTTGTGTATTGTTGTATACTGATGTGTATTACTGTTAATTTAGCTGTGCACTGTTATGTATTGCTATGTATTTAGCTGCATTTTGCTATGCACAGCTATATATTACTATTCATTACTATGTATTGAGTTGTGTACTATTGTGTGTATTACTGTGTATTGATATGTATTACTGTTTATTGTTGTTTATTACTATGTATTATTGTGTATTACTGCGTACTACTGTGTATTGTTGTATATTGTTATGTAATGTGTATTATTGTGTATTGACGTGTATTGTTGTGTATTGCTGCGTACTAAGTTATGTATTTAGATGTGCACTATTGTTTATTGTTGTATATTAACCTTTGTATAATTATGTATTTTTATGTATTGTTGTGTAATGAGCTATGTACTGCTATTTATTGCTATGTATTGAGCTGTGTACTAAGCTATGTATTGTTGTGTACTGATCTATGTATTTATTGTGTATTAATGTGTACTATTGTATAAAATTATGTATTGAGCTGTGTATTACTGTGTATTATTATGTACTGAGCTATGTATTGCTGTGTATTGATGTGTATTGTTGCGTACCGAGTTGTGTATTGCTATATATTTAGTTATGTATTGTTGTGTATTGCTATTAATTGAATTGTTTACAAGTTTATATTCAATGATATGAAGTTTTTTCTCTTATACACAGGGTGTTTATAATTGTGAGAAGAAAGCATATGATATATACTATAATTATGCTCATAATATTAGTTTTAGTGATGAGGACATCCGCAGAAGATTCTGACATACGTACCATTGGAGGGGTCGTCGAGCGACGGCCATGATTCAACAGCTTTATTTTGAGGCTTTATTTTATTCATGTTATTTGTATTTCCTGTTTTTCCATTTGTACCCCTATGAGGGAGTTAGTGTTTGTTGTAGCCCAAGGGCAATGTCGTCTTTTATTTTCCTTATGTTTGTTGAGCCTATATAAAGGCTTGATCTTTGTATTGTTGGATTATTGATTGATGAATGAAAATTTCCACTGTGTGTTCTCTTTGTGAGTTCAAAGATCTCTTAGTGAGTTCTTCGCATGAGATCTCTTTGTGAGTTCTCCTAGTATTAGTTTCCATTGATTTTCACCTCATCCACAAGCGACACCATCCACACCATCAATTTGGAAGAAGTCGAGCCATCTCCCCTCTTGCTGCCGCCTTGAGACACCCCACCTGTCGGTCACTTTAATCCCCACTGGCCGGCCACCTTGCCGCCGGCTCCTCTCCAGCCCCAACCTCCCACCATCTCTTCCCCTCATGACCTCGCTTGGAATTTGATTTTCAAATTTCAAATTATTTCCAAATTTGGAAAATCCATTTTAGAAAAGTTTTCGAACTTTGAATTCAATTTCACATCAAATGAAATTGGATTCATGAGACAAGATTTTCCTAGTCATCGTCCGGATTTGGAAACCCCCACCTCATCCCTAATTCTCCTCTTCCTCCTTGATGCCGTCGGCCCCCTCCTCTTCATTGGCTCCATTAATTGCACAATTAAACCCTTCCCTTATTTTGAAATTCAAACTTTAAATTTCAAAATAAATCCCTCCAATTTCACTTAAAACTGAAATTATTTCAGTTTTATTTCCAAACCTAGCTCCTCTATTAATGCCGCCGGCCCTCCCTTGGCCTCCCAATATTTGATTTTCAATTAATGCCTTTAATGCACTTAATTGGGAATTCAAATCACCAATATTCTTCCCTCCTAATTCTCCTAAAACTGAAATAGAACTTCAGTTTTTTTTTTTGCTTCACCACATCCACTCCTCCCTCTCTCTCTCTCCCGCCAGCCTCCCCCATCCTCTCTACAAACCGCCAGCCCCTCTTCCCCCCATTGGAGAGCTTTTAGCGCCGACCCCATCCTCACTTCAAAATCATGAATGGCGGACCCACAAGTTGATCATGGATTTGTAGAGGACATCAACGGGAGAACCGACATCCTACGTTCACCTTTCTTTGATCCTTAACCGGATTGGGATGTCACGGTCAACAACTACCTCAACCGGATCCGGTACCAATTAGCACTATCAATTGAGGAGCACATCGCGACCGGACGTTGGATCATTGTAAGCCGCCGACCACTTCCACCGCCGCCCTTGCCCTTTCCACCTCTACGAATCGTCGGCACCGTTGCCCTCGGAGTGGTTTCATCTCTCGTGTGGTTATTCTTTTTCCAACAACCCTAGAAGTAGATAAATGAGCGTAGCCTCAAGGTGAGACAATCGCTTTGTTAACCGTTGGATTCTCGTTGGCTTCTCATTTGCACTACTACTTATTGTCGTTGTTATTTTAAAATTTCTTGCTAATTTAGCAGCACGACTTGCCTTGATTTGGTTAAATTCTTAGATCTCTCTTGAAGTTTCAATTAAGAAAATCATTAAGAATGAACTTTCATTACTTCAACAAACTTTCATTAATTTTCTGAGATTCAAATTCCTGGTTTCACATCATCTTGGTATCAGAGCATGGTTATCATGCTTGGCATGTTTAGAAAACATCCTAGGGTCTAGCTTCTTATTGTAGTTTAAAATTGGCATGCATATCATTGCTTAGATAGCAAATTTCACTGTTTTTGTCACTGTTTTTGCATTTCCTGCACTCATCTAGCTGAGTTAGGTCATATTAACTAGCATCTTAGTGTTGGCCTTTTGTTTGGGAAGATTCCTAAGTGTTTAGAACAACTTCGGCTTGATTTAACCCTGCTGTCCTCACTTTCCTGCAGCTGTCATTCACTGTTTAGGAAGTCTAACACTTGTTTGACTGCTACCTTTAATTTCCTGCAGTGTTTATAAGCCGTTGGGAGGCTATAACTTAAGTCCTAAGTGCTGTCCACACATTAGGAGTTACTCTCAACACTTGGAATAATTTTCCTAGTTGTGTACTATTGCTGTCCACTCAAAAACTGCACTTGTTGGAGACTTATAATTGACCGGAAGGCTGTCCTAGTGGCTGTCCACACTTGGCTTCCAACCCTAAACTTGCTAGACACGTGCCACCTTGTGTTAGGTTGCTGTCCCGAGTCTTCCAGTAGTATTTAGGAGCTTTAGGATCCACCTAACTGCGTGTATAAGTGCTGTCCACCGCCCCGACACCGTCCCTAACCAACCCCAACCCGAACCAATGGACCCGATAAGACTTCAAAAGAGCTTAGATGACATCGTTAACCTAGTGGGCACTATGACTAGAATTATGACGGAGAAACCTGTTGACTATCCCCGCTCGAATTATGTGTCCCACTCTGCGTTTCAACCTAGACCCGAGTTTAAGCCACAACGACCTCACTTTAAGCCACCTTATCGTCTGCCTACCTTTGATGGTTCTTTGGACCCTTACTATTTTAGGGAATGGGTTAGACAATTAGAGGACTATTTTGAATCGCGTGAAATCCCTAACTCTCGCCAGTTTAGCATTGCTAGGTCACACCTAAGCGGTAATGCTCTCCAATTTTGGATGAGGTTGGAAGATCATAAAGAGTCTCGTGGCGAATACCCCACCTCCGATTGGAAAAACATAAACGAGAACTTGGTATTAAATACACTTCCCTACTAGTGGTCACCCATCTTTAGTAACAATCAGGGTTGCTGCCCCACCCTGTAAGTCTCTTCAAACTTAAAGGCCGACCCTTCATGGAGTCTTCTGATAGATCAATCTCTTATAGCTCCCATTGGACCCACTTCTAGCCATCCCATTCAACCTTTAGACTCCCCATTCCTTGACCCTGAGGTTGATTGTAATAAAGGAAATGATTAAAAAGAAGAGGTCCCTGAACCTGAGACTGAGTGCATCCATTTTCTTGGATGCTAATGATTATCAATGATACGAGGATTCTTTGAGGATGAAACTTGTAAACCTTCAAAAGCTGATTTTTTTAGTGCAGTTCGTTGTACGAACTGGATTTAGTACTGGACGAAGAAAATTTGTGAAGAATCTGCCATTTTCGTTTGTACGAACCTGGAGCAGTCGGGACGATCCGTCTGTACGAAATTGTCCAGGAGAAGTCGCCCGGACGAATTTGGATTCGTCTGTACGAATTTGTCCGAGAACCCATCGTACAGGACGAAATTTTGGATCGTCCAGGACGATCAGTGTTAATAAATATCGGATTTTAGATATTTTGGATTCATTTTGGAGAGAGAGAAAAGGCAAGAGAGAAAGAGAAGGAAGAGAAGGGAAGACTGGTTTTGGAGGTCACGGAGCGCTTTTCGTCCGACGACGCTGTTAGAAAGATTTGTTTGTCTCGCGTAAGGACTCCGAACCCTATTTCTGTTTTCGAAGATTTTGTATTTTGATCGAGTTGTGCACGTTGTTTGTGTTTTTGTAGTCGAACTTTTGAACCTGATTTTGTATTGACAACAGACTTTCAACCGCACAACTTTTAGTATGTTATAGATTGATATTGTACACGATTTGAGTATTTTCTGCGATGATTTTACCGGTCGGAATTGATTCTACGCGATTTTAATTGAATAGAAAAATATCAGGACGTGATTTGATTTGATTCTATAGAATAATAATCTTATATTGATGCGTGAATGTTCTACTGTAATTTGGAAGAATTTGGAACTTTGCCTTTTTGCAGGATTTTTGTGTATATTTGACCGACTGTCGTTACTTGGCCCGATTTTCGTACGATTTCTGATTTTCCCGAAATTGATAGATTAGATTGATATGCTTTATGATTATTGTATAATTGCTATAGATGCTTTAATATGATTTTAAACTGATTATTGATATGATTATTGATACTGGGAACACACGTATAACCTGGTTGAACATTGGTTGGAGATTGATATTGACCTGTACAGGAGTGGGCCGACGGGCTTTCCTTTAAACCATTGATCATTGATATAAGATTGGGAGTCATAAGGAGTTTATAAAAATGCCGACGGACGAAAAGAGTGACACTCTTATTGATAGAACCAATGTAGGATATCTACAACAGCATATGGATTCTACAACAACAACATAGCCAGTTGATTGTACTTGTCCAGTATATAGTATTGAATTGGCATGTTACTGTATTGATTTATGGATTCATTGTTTTATTAGATTTCCTGCTTTATCGACTTGATTGGATTACTAGATCGTACGATTTCATTGATTTCACTGATTGATTGCTGTGCATCGCACTGAGCATTTATATGGACATTGATAGATATAGATACTGTATTGATAGCAATGAACATGGACATCGTACTACTGCTACTGTTTGTTACCGTATTGACTGTGTTAGATTCATTGTTCCGTATTGCTTTTCGACGATTCATTGCATTGACCGTATTGATTTGTTGAGGATATTGATTGATTGAATTGAATCGATTGATTTGCCTGCCGCTGCATTGACTTGGTTTTATTGACTATTGATTTCGGATTTGCATCAACTAGCGTTGATTCCACTGCATAGACTCAAGACCTTGACTGATTCAGATTGGATAAGATTGCAGCATCATTAGATAAGCACCGCCGTGCTTGATTTAGTTAAATAAGGTATTAGGTGACCTGCTGGCTTGTAAGCTCATTATATGTGGTTGATATGTTTTCAGGTCAGGCGTGGGAGCAGGAGATAGGAATTGACCAGATCTTCAGGTTTTTTTTGTACTTTTTGATCGATAGATGATCTTTTGTACTCAGGACAAGGACTAGAATTTCTCTACTTGTATTGATTTAGTTAGTTCTTGATAATTGTATATGATGTTTTGAGATATGATACGACTTGAAATTGAGTTGTAGATTTTATAAAATTGATAGATTGCTACTGAAGGTTTATAGATAACTCTGTAATTTTGTGAAATTGATGTGAATTCACTTCCAGTTAGATCTTGGAGGCTATATCAGTTGGTATCAGGAGCAGTGTTATTGAAGAATGGCATTGTTAGCCAGAGTTGTGGTTTTGGATTGAGGTTGGTAGATTGGGTAGCTTTTAGAGCCTCATTGGCATACATAATGGCATGTGTGTATCATTAGTTTGAAATTTGTGCAGGTGAAAAAGAATGGTCCTCCAGCAAAGTCCAGTCGTACCAAATGAGCAACACAGTCGCAGCTCCATGCCTTCAGAGAGTATGATGCAGTTGGTACTGCGTCTGACATGGTTAATGGGGATGCCCAGAGCAAGATGAGTGGAAGTCAAGAGGAAGAAGAGGTGACAGACATTGCAGATGTTCCACAAGCTGAAGCCTCCGTTGTTTAAGAGGCTTGGGACCACAGGCTGCTGGAGATTGGATTCCTTGAGAGTAGAAAAAGATTTTGACAGCATGCAGTGTCCGGCGAAATAGAAAGGTACATAGCTGTGTTTCCTATTTGAAGGAAGAAGCGGAGAGATGGTGGATGGACAGCAGAGAGAGAATCCAGGGAAGGACAATGCGAGATCAACCTGGGATGAGTTCACATAAGTGTTCAGTGATGTGGCTTGTACCACCGTTGCAGCTCAGCGACAGGATCAGGAAGCTTTCATGAGATTGGGAGCAAGGCCGCAGAGTCAGTGATGGAGTACGAAGGCCGAGTTTTACTGGCTCTTGCTGAGTAGCTGCTACAATCTGATTCTACGGCCGAGGAAAAGTAGTAGATCCTACACGGATTGAACAGAGACTGAGGCAGCCACTAGTACCTTTCCCGGATCCAGAGGTTTTGAGCTAGTGGAGCGAGCTCCGAAGATAGAGATTGATTCTTCGGCGACACGGTACCGAGGTACGAGGATACCAGAAGGAGGAGAAGATGAGGTCACCACGAGATGATTCTTAATAGAACAGAGATAGAGAGAAGGAAGCAGGTCATGGGGTTCGAAGGATCGCATCAGGATGCTGCATCTGCGATCTGCACCGGTAGTATCGTCTGTAGTCTGCGAGCGGGCACTTCCTGTGGTAGGATCGACATGCAGGTCGGTGCTACTGTGTGACCGGACAGTAGCTTTCCTGTGGACGCAGCGGGCCACAGAGCAGCAGATTGTCCCAGAAAGGATTGTGGGGAAGGGACTGATTCTTGGCACGGGTACGACAGCAGAGGACTGTTGGCACTCGAGGGACCTCACAGGAGAGATCAGCAAACAGGATGCATGATAGAGCTGTCAAGGGATCAGAGGGAGACAGTTGCGCCAACGTACCGTCCTACACTTCCTCCAGTGGTGCCACGCATCTACAGTACTCAGAGTCTTACAGCACGTGAGATGGCAGCAACGACCAGAAGGTTCTACTGGTAATGACTAGATTGACTAACGATTGATTTGACATATGAACATTTGCATCATTGACATGTGATTGTTGATTGTTTGTTTTGTGATGGATTCCGACAAGTTTTGATTTTGCTTTTGACTTTGATTCGATTTGGAATTTTTGAAATTTGATTGGACGGTATTGGCTTTGTATCGATTTTGCATTCGATCCCTTAAGGAAATGTCGAGGACACATTTTTTTTTAGGTGAGGATGAGATTGTAAAACCCTTCAAAAGCTTGATTTTTTAGATGCAGTTCGTCTGTACGAACATGGATTGTCTGACGAACTGAAAGAAATTTGTAAGAAAATCTGCCCATTTCGCGTTTTACGACCATGGAGCAGTCGACATCCGTACTGTACGAAATTTCTGTCCAGAGAAGCAAAAAGTCGGGGGCCCGGAACGGAATTTTTGATTTCGTCTGTACGAAATTTGTCCAGAGAACCCATCGTAGCCAGCGAAATTTGGATCGGTCCAGGACGATCGAAGGTTAATAAATATCGGATTTAAATTTTTTGGATTCATTTGGAGAGAGAGAAAAGGCCAAGAGAGAAAAGAGAAGGAAGAGAGAAGGAAGCTGGTTTTGGAGTCCGAGCGCTTTTCAGTCCGCGACGCTGTTAAGAAGATTTGTTTTGTTCTCGCCTGTAAAGGACTCCGAACCCTATTCTGTTTTCGAGACTTTTGTATTTTGATCGAGTGTGCAACTGTTTTGTGTTTTTGTGTCGAACTTTTGACCTGATTTTGTATTGACACAACTTTCACCGCACAACTATTTATATGTTATAGATATGACTTATTTGTACACATTTGAGTATTTTCCTCGATGATTATTACCGTCGGAATGATTCTAACGCGATTTTAATTGGAATAGAAAAATATCAGGACGTGATTTGATTTTGATTCTATAGAATAATAATCTTATATTGATGTTCGTGAATGCTCTACTGTCAATTTGGAAGAATTTGGAACTGTGCCTTTTTGCAGGATTTTGTGTAAATTGAACCGACTGTCGTTACTCTGCCCGATTTTCGTACGATTTCTGATTTTTCCCGAAAATTGATAGATTAGATTGATATGCTTATGATTATTGTATATAATGCTATAGATTGCTTTAATATTGATTATTAAACTGATTATTGATTGATTATTGATACTGGAACACACGTATAACCTGGTTGAACATTGGTTGGAGGATTGATATTGACCTGTACAGGATGGTGGGCCGACGGGCTTTCCTTTAAACCATTGATCAGTTGATATAACGATGGGAGTCATAAGGATTTATAAATAATCGAACGGACGGAAAAGAGTGACGACTCTTATGATAGAACCAATGTATGGATTACTACAACAGCAATATGATTCTACAACAACAACATAGCCAGTTGATTGTACTTGTCCAGTATATAGTATTGAATTGCATGTTTACTGTATTGATTTATGGATTCATTGTTTTATAGATTCCTGCTTTATCGACTTTGATTGGATACTAGATCGTACGATTTCATTGATTTCACTGATTGATTGACTGTGCATCGACACTGCGCATTTATATGGACAATTGATAGATATAGATACTGTAATTGATCAATGAACATGGACATCGTACTACTGCCTACTGTTCTGTACCGTATTGACTGTCGTATAGATTCATTGTTCCGTATTGCTTTTCTCGGACTGATTTCATTGATTTGACCAGTTATGATTTGATTGAAGGATAGTGATTGATTGAATGATGAAATGATTGATTTGCCTGCCGCTGCATTGACTGGTTTTATTGACTATTGATTTTCGGATTGCATCAACTACATGATTGATTCCATGAATGACTCATTGACCTTGATGATTCAGATTGATAGATTGACATGCATTTATGATAGCACCGCCGTGCTTTGATTTTCAGTTATAGGTATTAGGTGACCTGCTGGGCTTTGAAGCTATTATATGTGGTTAGTATTTTCAGGTCAGGCTCGGGAGCAGAGATAGGAATTGATCCTGATCTTCAGGTTTTTTTGTCTTTTGATCGATAGATGATTCTTTTGTACTCAGGACATGATAGATTCTCTTACTTGTATTGATAGTTTAGTTCCTGAGTATTGTATATGATGTTTTGAGATATGATCGACTTGAATATTGATGTTTTAGATTTTATAGATGTTTTGGAAGATTGCTTACTGAAGGTTTATAGATAACTCTGGTAAAATTGTTTGTGAAATTGATTGACATTCTTTCCAAGTTAGATCTTGGGATCACAGAAAAAACAGTGATTGAATCAGACTCCCAGCATGACTTAAATCCTGCGCTAAGAAAATTAGAACCTTTAAAGCGTCGACACCATTAGGCCACCCCGATCCCAGTCTCCTCACTATACTCTTTGGATAAGGTATGCCTGGATGATAGTAATGTGATCTTTGAAAGAAGCCAATCTGACGTCGAACACATTGAAATTAAATTCGGAAGATCCTGACTTAGTTGTAACCCATACATGAGTTGACTTTAAAATCTGTGATAAATGATCTCGAGTCGGAATTGGTTAAATTGAATTTTACTACCTGATTTAAGCCCCAATTTAACTAACCCCGAGTCTATCAATCTTAAGGTTATACCCAAATCTGATTCTATTGATGATAGAAATGAGTTCGGAAGACAATGATTTGATTCTGAAGGTTTTGAGCCTAACTTGAATAATGGGTCTCATCTTATTTTAATTGGAGTCTATTTTAGGATCACTCACCAAGATTTACATTTTTAAGAGTGTGACTTTCGTGATTGGGCTTATCCCACCACTCCTCGTACCGACTTAATGTGAGAGAAAGTCTTAGCCCATACTTTCATGTCACAACTTAACTGTCGTGCCACCTTCTGGTATGGATACCATACTCAATTTCTTAAGTCCCATACCTGTTGGTGATTCGTTTGGCTATCCTTTATGACTGTGAGTCAGGAGCCATCACCTTATCTTGTTCCTGATTCATGTTGTGTTACCCGATAGAGATCTTGTCCTTCCCTTTAAGACCATCTCTCTCCTAGTTGGATGAATTTGATAGATTACACCATATTGTTAAAATTGCGTATTCGGATATTGAGGCGTTTTTCATTCGTGCAGGCGAGGCGTAAGCCTCAAGGCGTTTTGAGGCGTAAGCCTCAAAATACAAAAGATTCCGTAACATAATGATAAATTTTTATATGCTAATGAGTGAATAATATAAAACATAAAAAAAACATAAGATATTGAAGTGAAAATCAAAATATCCCAATAATAAGACAACATGAAATATAGTTCAACTCAAATTTTCTACTTTCCAAAATCCCAGTATTCTTTTCATTAACATTATAATTCTAATTTCTAAAAAAGTTAAATAGCAATGACATATCACATAAGAACTCATAAGTCATCAACGCTGTCATCACTAAGGGGTTCTTCATTTGAATCATCATTATGATGAACTGCTATCTCCCATTCCTCCTCTCATATAGAATCCAATGTCGGGCATTTACTTCAAGATTCATGTAAGTTTTAATATATATAGTGTGAGGCGTAAGCCTCATGCCAGTGAGGCGAGGCGGGCCTTTAGCCAGGCCTCAACCAAGTTGAGGCGCAAGCCTCATAAAAAAAACTCGAGGCGTAAGCATCGAGGCGTTTTTACTGGAATTGCGTAAAGGCGAGCCTCATATTGCGCAATTTTAAACCATGGATTACACTGCTACCCCTAGGAGACTAACCTCGACCCTAGCTGAGACTTTATATAGAAGTGCCTTAGTAGCTGAGGATGTCTTTATTGCTCCCCCTAAACCAATTCCTTTAAATTTGAAAACTTTAAGTCCCCTCATTTTAGGTTTAAACCATTGTTATGCATATCTATGTGTGCGTGTGAGTCTGTGTGTTTGCATGTTCGTTTCCTGTCAAGCTTGTCTCTGTTTAAAGCTTTGGTGTAAGCCCAAAGTCTTATCATTCATCTTGCACATCGGGTTTGTCGCATCAGCATTTGCATTGATTTATAAGTGTTTGAACAAGTGTGATTTTGATGAGTTCGAAAGAACTTGGATTGAAATAATCACAGAAGGGGGCTTCTAGAGCCATAATTGGTTGAAGCAGCTTTATAAGATAAGTAATAAGTGGTCAACAACATTTAAGAATAATTTATTTAATATGAATATTTTATCAACATAGCGTAGCAAGTCTACTAATAATGTGTGCCATGACATTTCGAAGCCAATAAATTTTATAACTGATTTTTTTCTGAGGTTAGAGAAGGTAATGATGACTTGGCGTCAGAATGAGCAGGATGAAGATTTCAGATGTAGCCAATTTGAAATAATACCTTTGATAAAAAGCAACCCATTTTTAAAGCAAGCTGTTCGATTTTATTCAAGAAAATTGTATTCACTTTTTGAAGATGAATTTTTGGAAGGTGTTGGTGGAATGTGTATAGATTATGCCTCAAGTGATTCATCAAAGTTTTTCATCAAAAATATAGAGAATAAGGACCAAAAAAGAAAATCTAAGAGTATGAAACATGTCATAGAGGGAACTACATCAGGACAATGTTCACCATCAAGCCATATCAAGATCTCAAATATACAAGAAAGTTCACGGAGGAATTTGTTCTTCGGGCAACAACCAGCCAGCCGATACCTGAATATATGAGGATGATGATGAATATCATTGACTCAAATCAAAATGGTTGATGTGTAATTTTTTAATTATAATAATTGATGTTCAACACATCCAGCAAAATATCTGATGTAAAATTTCATTATGTATTGTAATAAATCATTGTAAAATTTAATTGCGTAATTGGGAAATTATGTGGGAGATATTCTGTATTGTTGTATATTTCTTCGCAAACTGCTAAGTATTTCTCTTATGAATGTTAAATATTGTTGTATATTTCTTTGAGTATTGATGTGTATTGTTGTGTACTGAATTGTGTATTGCTCTTATGACTACTGTGTATTGTCGTGTATTACTGTGTATTATTGTATATTACTTTGTATTGTGCTTCTGACTGTTGTGTACTACTGTGTATTATTGTGTATTAATATGTATTACTCTTATGACTACGGTGTATTATTCTGTATTATTGTGTATTTCTCTGATTATTATTGTTTATTGTATTTAAGGTGGTTGTTGTGACATTTTAGATATTTAAGAGGGTTGTTGTAACATTTCAGCTATCTATGAGGGTTATTGTAGCTACATCTCTTGTTTCCTTTAGCAGTTATTTTTTTTAAGTAGCGGTAAGTCTTACTTGATCATATGTTTTATAGATTGTATTGGTTGGATAATGAGAAGTTTCAAGGTATATCAACGAAGGGCTTCGTGGACATCGTTGGCAGTTGAATGCATGAGTGTATGTCAAGGTGTTTTGATAGTCCGCTTGAGCAACTAGTTAGGATATTCAGATGTTGCGTGCATGTATGGCATGAACACAAGGATTGTGTACTTTGGTATTTACATGAAGAGGCGATGGAGGGGAGGGCAACAGAACTGAAATTTTCTTAAATGCTAGAGGCTGGAAATATGTGGAAAATAAGGTTTTTTGAGAAAGATCGCCACTTTATTAGTGTTCATTTTCTTCAAACGCGTTTTCATGAGCTACGCTTTAACAGGGAAGGTGGAGATTCAAATGTAGTTGAAAGATCAACTTGTGACGTAGATAATATCATTCTTATTGACCTTGGGATCTAGCTGAGGAAGTTTTTATTTCAGACTTGTATAAGAAAAGAATGAAGAAGTTTCTGACTGGAAGTAAGCAAATGAAGTTTTTAAACCTGGCTGACTAGCAAGATCTGCAGTATGAGTTTCACTTTCATTTTGCTTTTTTCCCTACTTAAAGTCAACTACATGAGCGTATGCGGCAACTTTTGCAACACTTGTAATAATGTAATCACCTTTATGTTATTTGTTAGGTTTAGTGTTTTCTTTATGTTTTTTTTTGTTATAATTTGAAAGATTTTTTTAGTTTGTTGCATTCAAGCAGTAGTTCCCACAGACAGATGAGACAATTAGACTCTAGAAATTAATTTTTATGTTGACAATAAATAAACAATCTATTCAATAAACAATATCGATACAAACATATTTTTTGGTGGTTCAAAAAATGGTGTATACTAGTTCGACCCAGCATGTAGACATTTTTTCTTGACAATCTTTATGTTGACCCAAGTCGGCACTCTGATATTGGATAATAGCATCCATGTATTTGCATATGAACATACCACAATCAATGTTGTTTATTTGGGTTGGCACGTTAGTCATAGTTTGAATAAGTTTTTTGTCGTATATCAGAATCAAAAGAGCCATCTGTCTTTTGATAAATATAAATTATCTAAACAAAATAATAAGCACGTATTAATTTTAATCTATACAAGGAAAATTTTAACAGGAGATTATGGTTGAAATGATCTTAAACTCACAATTTCAGGAAGAATGACCTTATGAGTGGGGTTTGGCATGGAATCCAAGAATTGTCAAATTTATTCCTTCAGCATTTCTACCAAAACGGTCCAATGTTGATTGTTGATCACTGGTAATAGTAGCAGATTGGAATCCTTTAGTGAATCTTGATTGATGTGCTTGACATAGATTTTGGTATTTATTTCATATTTTGAGTATGACTAGCGGATATCAAACAAAAATGTTTAATTACTTCACCAAAAAACTTATATTGAAATATACATAATGTATAACATGTGAAAGCATACCAAATGCAATCATGAAATATATAGGAATTGTTGGTAGAGGCCGGGCCAAAGCTTATTTTTCTCAAGTAGCAGTATGACAAAAGCATCTACATGGTTGTCATCGAGGTAGTTTTTCATTATTAATTTGTTAATTTGACTTCTAAAAATCATGAATGATATATCATCAAAAAATTATCTTGATCGGGCACAAATCTCGAGGCAAAATCAAGTTGGGAACTTCAAAAATTAAATTGGTAACCATCTGAAGTCTGATGCAAACCTACAGTCGAATTGAACCTCTCGAAAAATGACGCCAAATTCAACTCAATCCAAGCCCAAATGGGCCCAAATCAAATACCCGAAGCGCATTTGGAAGGTTCAATCCATAATTTGGATTACCAAACAGTTTCCAAATGTCATGTGCTTATAGTCGAATCGAGTGGCTCGACAAGACAAGTCCAACGAGCCCAATATCGCCAAATTTTGATATCATTAAGACATTCAAATGTCCAGTAAACGATCCACGATCAAGGGATTCAACATCGGCCATCCATTCAAATCACTCCTAATTTACCCTTGATATTTCTCTTATTTATTAGTCATGCCACTCTCAGAAAACTATAAATAGATCCTTTATTTCTCATGGAAGGGGGAGGAGGAAGGGAGCCCAAGCAAGAAGAGGAGACCCAAAATGGAAGAGAAGGAAGAGAGCTCTCTTGACACCATACTCCTCCTCGACCACCACTGGACTTCAACTCGGCCACCGAATGTCGCCAGTCTTTCGGCCGGCTACCGATGGACGCCAGATTTCTGCCTAGCCACCGACACTGGATTTCTGCTTGATTACCAACTGACGCCAGACTTCTGCCCATCATAAGACTTTAGTTGGATTTTTACCCAACGTCAAACTTCTACCTGTCGTCAAACTTCCTCTCGTCGTTGGACTTCTGCCCATCGCCAAACTTTACTCGGACTTCTACCCGACACCAAACTTCCGCGCATCGCTGGATTTATGCCCGACGTCGGACTTCCTCCTGTCAACGGTCCTTTCAACCTCCGTTGTCTTACTACAATCTTTTCGACATCCGTCGCTGCCGACTACGGTCCTTCCGACCTCTGTCGCTAGACAATGATCTTTCCGACCTACGTCGCCCACCGACTATGATCATTCTGACCAAACGAGCATGTCAACAGTGATTCTTTGTATTCCCATTATCTAATGTACTCCATATGATGTACATCAAGCCAAGGTCTTCCCCCCAAGGAAGGGCCTCATTTGTAATCGACTGCAAATAATAGTGGATTCATTCAAACTGGGCCAGACCCTGTGGTTTTTTCCCCTTTTTTAGGGGTTTTCCACGTAAAAAATTCTTGTGTCTCTTAAGAATGCTGCACCCTCTCTTTTAAATGTATGTGTGCTGGATCTTCGTACAAAGCTAAGACATTAAACTTTATATTCCTCTACCACCACGAATATTTCAAGATGTAACAATGACGTTCCTAGGAATTAATATATTGTCAGACCTGTAAAAATATCAAGATAACATAACAATATACAGCTCAATATACAACAATACACAGCTCAGTACACAGTAATACACAACTCAGTATACAACAAGACAACAATATATAACAATACGCAACTCGATACACAGCAATACACAACAATATACAACTCAGTACACAACAATACATAATTAAATACATAACAATATACATTTTAATACACAGCTGTACAAAGCAATACACAACTCAGTTAATAGCAATACACAAAAATATTGAGTTAAATGCATAACAATATACAACAATACATAGCATTGATCAAATCAATACACAACAATATACGCCAGCACACAATGACTAATTATAGAGAAACACACAAACACATAATTGAAACTTACTTGTCAGCATACTATTCATGAACATCCTCATTTCTTCAGTTATCAGCTCCCTATCGACAAATTCCATCTATTTTTTTGCTGGCTTAGCAATTGTAGATACTCCCTCATCCACATTAATGACTGTAGTAGGTGCAAGTACTTTTGTGTAGATACTCCCTCATCCACAGCAATGACTACAACAGTGCATGTATTTTTTGTGCAAGTTACTTCTTGGTTATTTGATTGCCTCTTTTCCTTTTCTGACCCTTATGAGCAGCTGTCATAATTGTCTTGATTTCATTCTTAGAAGATGCAGCAACTTTTTGCGTTGGTTGATTCATTGCTCTTTGATTACCTCTTCTCTACATCTGACCAAGTGCAAAAGGTGTCTTGATGATAATCTTAACTCGGTCCTCCGTACCCTTCACACGATGTGTTATTCCCATGCTAGGGGTTGAAGCAAAAAAAAATCGTCGTCATCCTCATCTTTCTCTTTGACTCGAGCACGCGCAATTATAGTTTTTTTGGGTGACTTGATCAACTATGCTAGTGGTAGATGATCCTCACCGATGATAACAAGAGGAGGATTTGCAACATAAGGGAAATCGATATAAATTATGATAGTAGTGGTTTTATCAATTATGTCGGCAGAAGGGGCATCAGGAGGTTCTCCAACCGAAGGGGTTTGAATTTGGACATTAAGGCATGATGGAGTTAATGATGAGGATTATGTTGGATGTTACATTTTGTCAGCTTTATATGGAGGTGGCTATGATTACAAAATTGCCAAATAGACCTTTTCAACTTGAATTCAGCTCTATTTGGCAATTTTGTAATCATAGCCACCTCATCTGCAGTGAATGCTAGCTCATGCCCTTTGATGATGAAGCATTGCTTTGACATATCCCATGATGATAGCATCATGTATAGGAGGGAGATATTCTGCTGGAATGCATGGATCTCCAGGAATTAATAGAAGTGTAATTCCTTCAATTTGTCTCTGCAATCCTTGTCAAAAGTTTGAATCAAAGAGTCGTAGATAAGTTTAAAGGTTGATGTTCTGCAACGAGAAGTGATCTTTGGAACATACATCTATAAAATATTCAGCGATATACAACAATACCCATTGACTTAACAGAGAAATAATAGCATTTCCCATAAAATTTCTCAAATACAGTTGTGAAAAAGTTTAAAAGGTTTTTCAAATGAAGAAATATAGCAATGTTTGGTTGTCATAAGCTTGTATCATGAAAATACACAATAATACACAGTGACTTAGAAAGACAAAATAGCATTTCTCATATAATTTTTTAAATACACAGCTGTGAAAATGCTTAAAAAGTTTTCAAATGAATAATCACAACAATGACTGGTTGTCACATATCTTGTATCATAGCAATACTTGGCAATATATAGTAATACACAATAATACGCAAATCAGTATACAATGATACATAGCAGTACACAGCTCAGTACACAACAATACACAACTCAATTCACAGTAATACACAGCTCGGTACATAGTAATACATAGCATTACCAACAATTCATAGTTTAGTACACAACAATACACGGTAGTACATAGCTCAATACACAGTAATACACAATGACTTAAGAGAGAAAATAGCATTTCCCACACAATTTTTTAAATACACGGTTGTGAAAAAGCTTAAAAAGTTTTTAAAAGAACAATTACAACAATGTCTAGTTGCCATAAGCTTGTATCATAGAAATACTCAACAATACATAGTGACTTGAGGAGAGAAAAGATAGCATTTCCCACATAATTTTTCAAATACACAACTGTGATAGTGTTTAAAAAGTTTTCAAGTGAATAATTACAACAAAGTTTGCTTGCCAAATATCTTGTATGATAGAAATACTCAACAATACCTAGTGAATTCATAGAGAAATAATAGCATTTCCCACAAAATTTCTCAAATACACAGGTGTGAAAGAGCTTAAAATTTTTTCGAATGAGCAACTACAACAATGTCAGGTTGTCATAAGCTTGCATCATAGTAATACACAGCAATACATAATAATACCGAGCAATATCCATTAATACCTAGCTTCTATTAAGCAAAGATATATTTTATATAAATTCTATACCCTAAACCCCAACAACTCTTTTAGATAAATCATTTATAGAACAAATAGCTTTGGTATTTCAACATATCCAGTGATGTAGAGTTACTAGAGATAAATCTGACCTTAACTCCTGCTTAGAAGAAGAAGAGCGACTAAACTGAGAGCGGAAAGGAAGTCAATAAAAAATTTAAACTCTGAATGCCAACACTTTTGGTTTGCTGAAAGACGGTGAAAGATTCAGTGTCTGGATGTATTAATTTCTCGGCTAGAATACTTTATCCTTGTGTAAAGATGAAGAGCACCTGCCTCAACTGAGAGAATAGAGGAACCGAGGTGAAACATTCGAATCCTGCAACTTTTGGTTTGCACATATTTTAAAATTTCCACGAACTAGGTTTTTCACCTCTGGACCAGTGGATTGGGTCGGGTCGTTAGGCCACATATGCCAGCATTTTATTGGAGTCCGGACATAGAGCTATGTCCAGACTCTGCACAAAATAATTTCTCCCATCCCTCACACCATAACTGGCTTTTTTTTTTTTCAACTTGAAGAAAAAAATAAAATAAAAGGAAGATCTCACTAAACCCATCCTTTTGCCACTCATCTTTTGCAACTTAAGCCTACATTTGACCTCTCCCATCTCTACCCGGTCTCCCCCATCTCATTCACATTTCTCCCTCAAGCCCAGGTTCCCAACAGTAGGGGTGTCAATTTCGGGTCACAGATCGGGTTCGGGTCGAACTTGAAATTAACCCAGCACTATTCGGGTCAACCTGAACCTAACCCATTTTTGTAAACGAGTCAGCTTTTCGGACCCGAACTTAACTCGCTTCGGGTCAAGTCAACCTGACACAAGCCGAATGACCCGAGAAAATAAAAAATTGCTAAATTTTCGGTCAAAAAATGGTTCAATCACCGATTTTAGGATAAAAAACGGGTCAATTTCGGGTTTCCGGGTCAAAATTGGGGTTTTACGTAAAAAACGGGTAAAAAACAAGTCAATTTCGAATTTCTGGCTCAACCCGAACTCGATTTTTGAAATGGGTTGATTTGTTGAATCTGAAACCGACCAGTTTCAGGTCCAGGTTGTCCCTAACCTGAAATTTTCGGGCGTGTTCATGTCGGGTTTTTAGGTTGTGTCAAACATTGACACCCTTACCCAACAGCCCCGCATGCTCTCTTTTTCTATCTTCTCCTCTCTTAACCTCAAAAACCCATACCCGCACTCTCTCTCTCTCTTTGGCGCAACTCTTAGCCCGTCTACAGAACTTCATCCCTCTCACCTTCGTCCACTCCATTCTCCCTCGTCTCCCTCACTACTTGCTCCTAAATAGCTGACGTCGGGTGAAGAACCTCCAACGGCTATTTACTGGAGGTTCTGACTGGACTAAGGAGACTTGTTGCCCATGCACTCATCTTCCAATCCCATTGCACACTAAAGACAATCGATCTCCTCCAATCCCTTAACCACTTTTCACCTTCAACGAACTTCTCCAACACAGCGAAGCCACTGACCACTGTAAGTCACTTGTCATCAAGCTTCAACACCTCTTACCTGCAATAACTCCTAAGACTCAAACAATCATATCTTCAACTATGCTCATTCGCCAATCAACAGGAGCTCGCGTGCAAAAGTCCACTAGAGGTGTAACTGAGTCAAGCCGGCGAGCGGGCTTGAGTTCGACTCAATAACGAGCTTATAAGCCGAACTTATTGATCCGTGAGTTTAAGCTCGTTTATTAAACGAGTTTGATGAGGCTCAGCTCATGAGCTTACGAGCCCGGCTCAAGTGATCTTTGTCTCTGGTAGTGAAGACTCATGCAATCTCATGAGCTGCTCGCTAGCTCTTTTTTTTTCAATCATGAGCCAAGTTTGTGCTCGCCGTTTGAGCTCGACTCAAATTTGAGCTCATGATTTGGCTGATGACGCGAACTCGAGTTAGGCATGACTGGAGCTCGACTCGACTCGACTAATTTACACCGACAATTTTGACAACCAAAATTCTAGCAATCACCATCTTTCTCTCTCTCTCTCTCTCTCATTAAAAAAATTTGAAAAAAAAACAATGAAAACAGATAAAAAAACAGAAAGTAAAAAAAGAAATAAGAGAGACATTAAAAGAGAGAGAGAGAGATTTAAAGAAAAAAATTGTGTGGTTTTCATCTTCACTGCAAACTGTCTTCCTATTAATCGATCGTCTTGCACATAAGGCAGCTAGGGTTTGAAAGGGCCGCCCGCCCAAATCATCTCATAATCTTCAAGAGCTATGCAAAAATATTATTGTTAGTAAGCTGATAAAAAAAATTTAATTATTTTTTTTATTTTCTTACAAAATTTTATTTTATTTTTCACTTTTAGGCTAACAAAGCTAGGGTTTGAAAGGGCCGCCCGCCCAAATCATCTCATAATCTTCAAGAGCTATGCAAAAATATTATTGTTAGTAAGCTGATAAAAAAAATTTAATTATTTTTTTTATTTTCTTACAAAATTTTATTTTATTTTTCACTTTTAGGCTAACAATCTGAATTCTGTTGCAACTTCTTCAATTATATTTAAGGTATTTAATAAATTTAAATATATTCTTTTATTTTATATATAAATAGAATAAATTTTTCATGATATGAACTCATTTCATTTTTAAAAAATTTATGAAATTATTATATAATTTTTTTAATTGTGCTATTGTAATATAGTTTTAAATATTTATATTTAAAGTTTCAATCATATGAGAAAAATTAAAAGTTGCTCTAATAATTCTTATTTTTAGATTATTAATTCTAAATTCACACAAAATATTTCCTACTTAGCCTAAATAAATAGACTAATAAATGAGTACACTAAACTTAAAGCATCTTCCTCACTAATCATTACTAACACTTATAATAATTAATTTTAATTAACCTGCATACTATTATCATCATATTTTATCCCAATTAGCTTAATAAAATCCTAATCAATAATTAATATATTAATTAATTAACTAAAAGTGTAACTAACAATGTAAAACTAACTAGCTTTATCAAACCATATATAAACTTAATTAGCATACCATACCATTCTAGTCATGAATTAATATATATAATTACTTCAACTACTTAATACAAGATAAAATCCTACTAAAAATTAATTATTATATATCAAGCTTTTATCCCACTATATGGGTTGCCTATAATTTTTTTTTCTTTTTTGCCTTTATTTTTTTATCATTTGGGGCAACCTTCTTACTATTTAAAAAAAAAATTTACTCAATATTTATACTAAAAAACTACTTTACAAAATAATAAAAAAATTATAAATAATATATATGGCTGCAAATTTAGTTTCAAAGATGAAATCAAAAGAATGTCAGACAACTTTTTGACTTGGGATAAACAGATCAATTGAGCATCAAAACCTATTATAACAAGTGCACAACACCAACAAAGGCTTTTATTTTGAAATACAGTAAATCCATCAGTTACAGTATACTTCATTTACACATTTGTAAGATAACACAGTCAAGAAGTGAATTTTTCACATGGCATTTTATCTATTTGAACAGACGATACACACCAAGTGGTGAGATCACAAAATCAAAAAGATGATAGTAATATTGCGCAATATGAAGCTTTGGGTGATTGCAGCAACCAAAGGCCATACGAATGAAGATCATGAATAAGATACAAAGGTAATTCACACATAAATGCATGAACGAACAATTGTCGCAAACATCATCTGCTCTCATCCTAACAATCTTATCTACAACTTTGAATATTTGGCTACTCGCTTTCATAGTCCTCATCACCAAAAGAGAAGACGGAGGCATCTGCGGCGATGGCCTTGAACTCGCTTGTGCTAGTAGATTCCAACTCGGGGGCTCGAAATGGCGAGTTCTTATTCTCCTCTGTTCTTGCCTCTGGAGCTGGCATTGAAGCTTCCTTAGCTTTGAGGGAGACTTGTTCGATTCCATGGGTTATATTGTATAATTCACTTTTCGAAGATGGTTCTGTTGCAGATCCTTTAGTGGCGATAACATGGGCTGCTGCAGATACATTGGTGGCCGGAGACCGTTTGCTCTTCGTAGAACCTCCCTCTTCAGCCTCACTATCGGAAAATACATCAAGAGAGAGATGTTCCAGGTCCTAATTCATCATGCTCAATTAGGATCAACCTTTTTCCATGACACATCCCTTATGCGTTAATTTCTGACAGCAAACAATGGTTCTGGTAAGGCATGCGTGTTATTGCTATAGGCAGGGCATGTGGTTTTTGAGGTTATGTCCATTTTGGGCCATAATGAATAGCAGCAGAGATGAGATCTTCTCATATCCTCACTTTTTGGGAAATGATTAACACATGTTTCTAATCTAAAACCCTTTAGGTATTTTTTTATCTAAATCAAAGTGCCAACACAACTCTGGCATAATCCTCTTTCCCCACATTTAAATGATTTCCATCTAGATATAAAGGAACTCCTATCATAGATTGCAACTTCTAGAAATATTTTTGTTTCATCTCCCCCCAACAGGTGTACGGACATCAGGCATAGCGAATACGAAAGCAGGTGTTCGCTTCAAGACTTTGAGACCGTAGATTCAGGGGAGATATTGTAGGGTGGACCATTATCAGAGACCAATATGTTTGCTGCCAAGATAATACCAGATAGGCCGTCTCTTCCTATGGGATCTTTTCTTCACACGCTGTCGGCTTACGTAAAATGGAGGTCATAGGTTATCCAGATTAGGACTAAAAGTTGTGAGGATGGGAAATCCAAAATTTGGGACTGTTGCCTCCGAAGGTTCTCTTGGGCCGTAGAACAGGAAAAGGGATATTTTCTTGCCAATACTTTAATAACCAGTGGAATTTCTCAAAATATGGTAATTTGGGGAAGTTTTCACAGTTCTGAAATTCATCGATCACCGTAATACCATCATCGAAAAAGTAGGGGGTTGATTTTCGCAATATCATAAATTAAGGCTTTATATGCTGGGTCTTTTCATGCATTTAGGAAAGCTTTCCTGTAGGGACGCAGCATCATTGGTCATTTGCTGTATGCCCTCATAAATGTACTTCAATCGCATTTTTAGTCTGAACTACTCCCTTCTCGAGAATGATCCTGCACAACAAGTTCTTATCAGCATTCGCCGAGATTGGTACGAAAGACTTACAAGGTAATCCAGTGCAAAGGACAGAAGATTGCTTATCATCAGAATGTGATATATTGTGTAACTTCATCTGGTTTATCGCATTTATGCTGGCTGGCGCATAGTCCAAGAGATTTTCATTTAAAACACAAAAATTTATTAACAAAAATCTTCATTCTGAATGAAAGAAGCTTTCGAAACCATTTAGAAATTCTTAAATTCCGATGTTGCACTCGATTTCTGTAGTCGAGGAGTTTGTACAATTAGGGGCTAATCAAATGTTCTACTTACCTTTCACAACTTTATTGTTCTTCTTTAAGAGGTGAGTCGCTAAGTCGGTCTGATCAAGCAAAGGGTCTTCAGACATTTGTCACATGAGAATTGTTTGCTTCTGAACGCAGGAATGATTGGCGTACGATCTTCCCTAAAAGTCCATTTTGATCTGTCCAAATGCTAATTATGCACGGCTGACTAATGGTTGCGGCAATCCACCGTCATTGCCGAGGAGCCGGCGATGAGGGTTTCTGAAAATGTAAAATCAAATTGATTCTGGCAGTTTCTCTCGCATGTCTGTGTTTACTTAATAATGATGTATTAGACAATCATCCTATAGTGGGAAAAGCTTTCAATCATTTGCTAGTCAAGGATGAATTCAAATTTGATTTTTAAAGTTGAGATGAGTAATGGGATCATTTGTGGAAAACCAAAAAAGTTTGAGAGACATTTTTTATATCATTTCTTTATTTCAAGAGTAGCCTCCTGTTATTCCACTTTATCATTGAAAGACCGGTTTGTACTTAACTTCTTCTCACATAGTGGGTTTTCCCCCCCCTTTTTCCTTAATAGGCCCCCGGTACCAACTTTGCCATGTATCAACAGTTTTTTCCATGTTCTCTTGCCTCCACCAAATAACGTAAAAATAGAAAATTTGTTAAACCTCTGAAATAACTTCAGGGAATAAGCTCCACTCTTTATCTTTCAGAAGAATTATTCGTTTCTTGTTTTGAAACTCCTTATCACTAGGTTCTAGACTCACCTTTCTGCGTCAAACTATTCCAGAATCATCACAATTCTTCTCCCTGAATTCATTCCTTGTCCACTGGGCAAAAATTGTTTTTGGCTTGAATTGTCTGTCTATGAGCCAATCTTCTGTTCCATGAAAAAGCATTTTCCATATAGATTTTTTCTTTTTCCATTAGCTAACAAGAATCCAAGGTCCATAACCACTGACATTCACTACTGTTTGCAGGGGCTTCAGACAGTTTTTTTGTTATATCAGTAAACTGACACATGGATTCTTTACATAGCAGTGCACTCTCATCGAAACCTTTAAGTGTCATTATCATTAATCTTCTCAAGGACAATTGCTTTGGTCGATTGACTAATCTGCCCACAACTAAACAAATGTTGGGGAACTACTTTTTCGTATTCGTGATTTTGTGGAAAAAAAAAAATTTCAGATCTCCTTCAACCCACGCACGCAAGTGCGAAGAGGATTCTTCTAGGTGGATATTTACAGCAAATTTAGGCAAATTCATGGCTTCCCCCATGTGGAAATACAGAATTTTCATCTTTAAGAAATAAAGGTTTCGCAACCTTTTGAGGCAATCCTACAAACATTTATAGGATCCGCGCAACAATCGAAGAGGAAAATTTGGCCATTCTTAAACCATATAGGTGGCTAATCAAATGCCTTTCAATGAATTTGGAGAGAAATGATTGACTTCACTGTATCCACACCAATGAAATGTTCCCTTTTCACATACGATGGGCCGTTTAGCAAGAATCGATTCAACCTTCCACATTCTGCAAATAAACATAACTCCACCTTTACTGAAGGCAAGTTAAATTAAACTTATTTATCTTGATAGCCATTGCCGTTTTAAGTTCGGCGAAGTTGACAATGAAATATGGCGTAGTTCCTCCCCAAAAACTTTAATCCATAGTGCATTCTGTAAATGCTTTGGTTGTTCTCCGACAGCCGTTCTCCTATAACACTTGACTATCAATGCCATCTTTTATGAAAAGTTATTTCCAATCAACTGGAAATGCAGAAATTTCTTTATGGGATTTTTTGACAAACATTAGTGAAAGTATCATTCTTCAGTTGTGGTCTTTAAGTAGAAGGTATTTCCAGTTTAGTAACTTTCAGAAATAAACAGAAGGTTCCTCCTTAGTCTGTACACAAGCTGAGCCCCTATTCATGTGCTGCAACTTTCTGATAGGGCTTTCCCATTCCCCCAAATTGTTATTAACATTGAACATCTACTGACTGTATTTATTTGAATTATACGGTTTTTCAACATTCTTCAAGCGAATTTTACATTTTTATCTTGCCAGCTGGTTTTGTGTACAAAAAGTTGTGATATTAATTAATTTGAGTATTTTTAGAAATTTGTTATGACATCTTTCTTAAAAATTACCACCCCTTTCCCTTACCATCATCGATAAAAGGTTTTGAACATTCGTCAGGCCGCCTTCACATTAATCACCGAACGATTTGACAATCAAATGGATGAGAAACCTTGCTCCATTCTTCCAGTTTTAGAGAGAAATTTCTGAATTGGAATCTTAGGAACATCAGGGGGAGATTTGTTTTTCAAAAATCATTTTTCCATTTAAGCAGACGATCGACGATCTCCTTTAGGAACAACTGCCGGCATTTAAGCGCGATGAATCGCATTGCCGCGGCGCCATCAAGTGGTATACTTGTCGTCTGATCTGACAAAAGATTTTTGAAAATCAACTCTATCTCACTGAATCCCGAGCCATTCTCACTAGAATTGTCCGACTGCCAAAACATTTTGTTTTCAAATATTCGAACTTTTGAACAAAAGCTTTTACAAT